>NW_016891959.1:0-515 GCF_001698545.2 Rhinopithecus bieti | reverse complement strand
ACACTCGAGCCCAAGGCACCGGGGAAACGTGCACCTCAATAAACATATTTTCATAAATTTTAAACAATTAGTGTTTCCAGAACATTAAAGTTGTTGTAAGGATATTGAAAATTGGAAAGTAGGTGCACAAACCTTACAATATTATTTTGTTTTTTAATTTATTTTGTTGTTTACTCTCTCTCCATACACACACACACACACACACATATATATATACATATATGTATATAAAATTTTGGACAGAGTCTTGCTCTGTCACTCAGGCTGGGGTGTAGTGGCATAATGTGGCTCACTGAAGAGTCAAACTCATAGGTTCAAACAATCCTCCTACATCAGCCTCCCAAGTCGTTGGGATTACAGGTGCACACCACCACACCTGGCTAGTTTTATATATTTTGTAGAGATGGGATTTGCCATGTTGACCAGGCTGGTCTTGAACTCCTGGGCTCAAGCTATCCACCTGTCTCAGCCTCCCGTAGTGCTGGGATTATAGGTGTAAGCCACTGCGCCCTCTT
>NW_016891958.1:0-364 GCF_001698545.2 Rhinopithecus bieti | reverse complement strand
TCCTGAAGTAAATTAATTCGTTGTTTAAAGAAACAAATGTTTGTAATAAGTCAGAAAGTTAAGGCATGTCAAAAAAAATTGCATGCAAAAGTCGTGAAAGAAAAAATAAAAGGTTATAAAAAAGTGTGTGCCAAAAAAGGAGAATTTATGCAAAAAACGTTGTATAATTTAAAAGTAACTAGGCGTCCTGAATGTAAAACTATTGAAAAAAAAACAAAACTGTTTATGTGCAAGGTGTATAAGAAAAGCAAAATATACCTTTGGTAAAAGGATTATAAGGAGGCATAAGAATGTACATTTTACCTACATTAAAAGTTAAAATTACTGTTTTGAAGGTTTAAGCAAGGTTTAAAATGTTAATTGT
>NW_016891957.1:0-2340 GCF_001698545.2 Rhinopithecus bieti | reverse complement strand
CACATGAGCTCTAAAATCAGAGAATTTTCTCAGGCTGGAGCCAAGAAAGATGCGTCCAATGGCAGAGAGATTCTAAGCATGAAAAGGATTCCATGCACTGTTGCTGGCTCTGAGCTGTGGGGACCATGAGCAAGACTGGAGAGGGGCCTCTAGGAGTTAGGGAAGGGCTGCAGCTGACAGTCAGCAGGGAAGCTGGGACCTCAGTCCCACAGGTCCAAGGACTGGATTCTGCCAGCAACGTGAACGCATTTGGAAGCAGATGCTTCCCAGAACCTCCCAATCAGAGCCCAGCGGGTGGACACCTTGATTTTGACCTTGAGGACTGGGAGCAGAGAAACCAATCAAGCCATCTCAGGCTTGTGACCTAGAGGACTGTGAAATAATAAAGATGTATTGATTTAAGCAGGTAAGTATGTGGCAATTTGTTATGGCTGCAACAGAAAAGATATCTTCCTATTTAAATGAAAATTTGACTGGATATAAAATTCTAGGCTCAAGTTCTTTTCCTTCATATTTTAGAAAAAATACTCCATTGTTTTCTTGCAACCAGGGTTGCTGTTGTGTAGTCTGTTGGTCAGGTGTTTCCTTCTTCCTTCCATTGTTTCTCTGGAGTAAGTTGGGAAAGGGAGCCAGAAGCCTGAGCTTCTTTCCTGTCTTCATCCAGTGGATTTGTACCATTCCAGGCTGTTAGTCACAGTCTCAAGGAGGTAGAAAATGGGTTGACTTTAACCTAGCTTTTCACAGATGCACTTGTAGATTGGAAAAGCTTATTGTTTTCTCTTATTCGACTAGTGCTAGTCTTCTCCTATCTTTTATAAATATTAAACTTATTGAGATGTAATTTACAGACAATACTCCTTTCTGAACTTATGAGCTTAAAGTCTCTTATCTTTAGGAGTATATTGAAACATGTAGCCTTTTGGCCATATTATAAGGCATGTTCCCAGGCTATAAACGTTAAACAGATGAATGATGTTACTTCAGTCATGAATCATCTTACCAACCTGTCAATTCTGTAGAAAATCACGTTTCTAGCATTACTTGCTTCAGGTTTTCAGAAGAGAAAACAACATTTTCACTGAACATTGGCTTTTAGACAAAATAAATGCTAGAAGTATGTTAAATTCATTTACTTCCTATCATTTCTATATAGATTTCATAAAATTGGCCCACAGTCTTAAATTTATTATAATTATGATGGATGTATTAGTAAAATACCCCATCCCTTTCAGTTTATTGGAAGCACTAATGAATTCTAGGCTTAAACAATAAATAGCACACTGTAGAACAGCAGTACTGTTTAAAACTGAACGCAGTTGAATTAATCAGACATGACAAGATATTTTATGATTTTAACAGAAGCTTAATGAACAATGTTGAATAGATTTAAACACTTTTAAATAATATGTCTAAATGGTGTGAATTATGGTAACACTGCCTTTGAGAAGAAATCATGAATTTTGGATTAACATATAGGATGGCACCCTAGGAAAACGTTAAAAGTCAGGAGAATTGTACCTTTAAGAGTGGAATTGACTAATGAAAATATACATTACCAGAGTCACCTCCTGGGATGCCTAGACATTTACTTATGATGCGAGCATTTTCCTGCCTAGAAACACCAAAACTGACTGTTTAGCTCTAACTGGCAGGCCCCACAGGCCATAGCAACAACAGAGCAAGAAAACCAGGAAAATGTTTTACTCAATGATTTTTTTTTCATTTTTTAAAAGCTATTGAAACATAGTAAGCATAGTTATTTTAAATCCCTGCCTGATAATTCTAATTTATTTATTTATTTATTTATTATTAATTTTTTTTTTTGAGACAGAATCTCACTCGGTGGCCAGGGCTGAAGTGCAGTAGCATGATCTTGGCTCACTGCAACCTCCACTTCCTGGGTTCCATTGATTCTCGTGCCTCAGCCTCCTGAGTAGCTGGGACTATAGGCGTGAACCACCATACCCAGATAATTTTCGTATTTTAGTAGAGAAGGGGTTTCACCATGTTGGTCAGGATGGTCTCGAACTCCCGACCTCAGGTGATCCACCCGCCTGGGGCTCCCAAAGTGCTGGGATTACAGGGGTGAGCCACCGTGCCCAGCCTGATAATTCTAAAATCTAAAGCTGCAAAGTCTAACCCATCAGTTACTAGCTACATGAGGCTATTGAGAGCTTGCAATACAACTAGTTTAAATTGAGAAGTACTGTCAGTATACAGTGCACACCAAACTTCAAAGGTTTAGTATAAAATGTCAAATGTCTCATTATTCATTTTCCACTGATGACATGCTGAAATAATAATTGTGGTTATAAATATTTAGTTAAAACATATTGAGTT
>NW_016891956.1:0-516 GCF_001698545.2 Rhinopithecus bieti | reverse complement strand
CATGGCCTGATCACCCACGGTGTGTGTGCCTGTACCGGCACTTTGGTTTTGTTTTGACTTGACTTGGATTGCTTGATACTTTGGTTTTAGTTTTGGATACTTGGATTTCTGGATACTCTGATTTTGGTTTTGATTTTGGTTTGGTGTAAAGTACAAAAGTGTGTGTGCGCCCTTTTACCCATTCTTTGCTTTGTGGTGTGTGTGTGGTGTGAGCGTGGTGTTTTGTCTGGAGGAAATATGGGTGAGACACAAAGTAAGCCCACCACACTAGGAACTATGTTGAAAATTTTCAAAACAAAAGGATTTAAGGGAGACTATGGAGTACTATGACACCAGGAAAACATAAAACTTTGTGTAAGATAGACTGGCCAGCATTAGAGGTAGGTTGGCCATTAGAAGGAAGCATGGACAGGTCTCTTGTTTCAAAGGTATGGCAAAAGGTAACCTGTAAGCCAGGGAACCCAGACCAGCTTGTTTTAGATCCCCTGCCCACAACATATGGTGGTTGAGAGAACA
>NW_016891955.1:0-321 GCF_001698545.2 Rhinopithecus bieti | reverse complement strand
AACATACAGATGGGATTTTGGTGTGGCTGTCCTTTCTGTTTGTTAGTTTTCCTTCTAACAGTCAGGACCCTCAGCTGCATGTCTGTTGGAGTTTGCTGGAGGTTCACTCCAGACCCTGTTTGCCTGGGTATCAGTAGTGGAGGCTGCAGAGCAGTGAATATTGCTGAACAGCAAATATTGCTGCCTGATCGTTCCTCTGGAAGCTTTGTCTCAGAGAGGTACCTGGCCGTGTGATGTCTCAGTCTGCCCCTATTGGGGGGTGCCTCCCAGTTAAGCTACTCGGGGCCAGGGACCGACTTGAGGAGGCAGTCTGTCCATTCT
>NW_016891954.1:0-361 GCF_001698545.2 Rhinopithecus bieti | reverse complement strand
GTATTTTGTTAGCATCATTATATTCTTTTTTTTTTTTTTTTTTTTTTTTTTTTTTGAGGCGGAGGCTCGCTCTGTCGCCCGGACTGGAGTGCAGTGGCCAGATCTCAGCTCACTGCAAGCTCCGCCTCCCGGGTTTACGCCATTCTCCTGCCTCAGCCTCCCGAGTAGCTGGGACTACAGGCGCCCGCCACCTCGCCCGGCTAGTTTTGTATTTTAGTAGAGACGGGGTTTCACCGTGTTAGCCAGGATGGTCTCGATCTCCTGACCTCGTGATTCGCCCGTCTCGGCCTCCCAAAGTGCTGGGATTACAGGCTTGAGCCACCGCGCCCGGCCAAATTTAAATTCTTTTATGTGCTAATTT
>NW_016891952.1:0-732 GCF_001698545.2 Rhinopithecus bieti | reverse complement strand
TCCAGTCCTCACTTTTGTTAAAAAAAAATATATATATATATATATAATGATAGGACTCAGTTGTTTGCAAAATAGACTTGGCTTGATTATTTGCATAAAGTACAACGAGAATAATTATTTCTACAAAGGCCTTTTGGATTGGCTTTGATGGAAGTTTGTTCCACAAGGAATCTCAGATAACACCTTTTAAAGTCCAGCCCAGCCATGGGTTTGCATCCTCAAAACCTGTGAGTTGGGAGATCCTCTCCTCTTGAGGTCCCAAGATAAACTTGGAGTTCCTGGACCTGTTAGAAAGTGACATTCTTTACTGAACACAAGTCAAAAAAGTTGCTTCGGCTTTCTAAGTTCAGTCCATTTAGTAAACTCTTGTTTTGCTTGATATTCACGAGAGTTTCAACTCTTCATGAGTCTTGTACATTTTCCTGTATTCCAATGTTACAATCTCTAACATTATCAGAAGTCTGTATTTGAGAGCACCTGTTAAAGTTCTATAGCTCATTTTAAACCACCTTTGAAAAGGATTAAAACAAGACAACAATTGTCTGAATAGCAAAATGTCCAGGGTTGTTACAGTTAGCAACACAATAGGGAAAGAAGTTTGGTTCATCTCTGTGGTTTACAATAACTTAATCTTAATTATGATTGACGGCATATAGTTAGCCATTAGAATTTTAGAAATCCCATACAATTTTGGAACATATGTTAGCATTATTCACCAAGATATAACCTAAG
>NW_016891951.1:0-3756 GCF_001698545.2 Rhinopithecus bieti | reverse complement strand
TAGAGGAGACCTCTGAGGCACCTTGAAGTTTCTTTAGTTCTAAATTTCTTGCTAGTTTTTTTGTTTTGTTTTGTTTTAGTGTGTACAGGGTTTACATAGTAGAAATGACTGTGAAACTAACTTCCTGAATTAAAGTTTTAACACAGTTACTATTTTGTTATAATGCTAATAGTTTTCTAGTAGTTACATATTATTCTTTTACATGTAATAGTTGTGACACAACTCACCTCACTTTCCCCTTTGTTGACTTTTATTATGACATTCTCCAAAAGTTGAAAATGTATGTTTCTGGTTAATTTTAATTTATGTTTTTTATTTGTAATTTCTTTGAATTTTTTTGACCTATTTATTGGCCAGTTATAATTACTGCTCTAAGAATTCCCTATCGTATTAGGCAGGTAATGGACAATGATGTACTGTCTAATATCTCGAGGGCTTAGTATTTTCTCAGTGACTTTGTGGGTTCTTTGTACTGTAAGATTATTAACACTTTATTGATATTTGATTCAGCATTTGTTCCAGTTTGTGGTATGTTGATTTTGAAAATTCTTTTCCATGTTAAGAATTTGAACATTTTATTTAATAAAATATATTGCAAAATTTTGATTAATGATTTACAATCCATCTTAAATCTACCATTTTGTGGTACTGTTGTCTCTAGGTTTCTCCTTACTTAAAAAAAATTATTGTATTTATTGAGAGTCTGCTAGTGTCAGGGATTTTCTGGGCATAAGCACCCAAGTAACAAGTCCCAGATCCTGCCTTGATCCAAATGTCATTCTGGAAAGAAAATCATTTCACAATGATAGGCCTGATAATAATTATGCTTGTTATTATCCTTGTTTGGCTATTTTCTACTTCTCTGTAAACCCAGGCTCTGGCCTTGACCAGGCCTCCAGCACAGCTGGCCATGTGGCCTTACAGTGTCAGCCTGGAATTTAATCTTGATAGTGAGGACCCATTAGATTTGAGAGATGGGAGATGCATTGATTAGCTAAATGTAAATATAAGAACTTTCAAAACTAAAATGACATTCCTTAATCCTTCTCTCTGCTTCAGGACTCATGCTTTTCTAGGAACGTAAACATTTGGAGAATCATTTCTGTCTGTCCCACCTTCCCAGGGGCAGAACCATTTCTGTGGTGTTTGTTCTAAGGTGTGAGTGCATGGCGGTAGTATTCCTAAAACTTCATACTCAGTTTCCTCATGTACCCAAGTCTGTCCTTTTAACTATCCACATTGCTTTAAATCATACTTTTCTGTCACGGTGTACAAGGATGATAAATAGGTGCCAAGTGGAGCACCCACGTGTGATGAGCCCTCTCACAGGGGAATGGAGTGAGAAGCTTCTGACCTCATAAATTGAAGGCTATCTTCAGTCATTGTTTTATACATTTTACGTGCATTTATCCTCATATAACCCCAAGAGGTAAATTAGTATAATCGTCCTTCATTGTAGGTGACAAAGTTGAGACACAGAAGAATCAAAAAACTCTTCCAGGATCAACCAGTAAAAGGCAGCCCTTGGATTTGAACCAGGCAACCTGGCTCAGATATTAGTTTTAATTACTATACTCTTTACTTTCAAAGATTTGTAAACACTTTGACAATGCATACCAATTTCAAGCTATGAAGAAACAAATATAATTTTCACAACATCTCTCAAATCTAATGGGTCCTCACTATCAAGATTAAATTCCAGGCTGACACTGTAAGGCCACATGGCCAGCTGTGCTGGAGGCCTGGTCAAGGCCAGAGCCTGGGTTTACAGAGAAGTAGAAAATAGCCAAACAAGGAGACACTCTGTCTTCCTGACTCATTCCCACTATGTTTTCTTCTCCTAGTCCAACCTAGGGTGACTGTGTATCCTTCAAAGACCCAGCCTCTGCAGCACCACAATCTCCTGGTCTGCTCTGTGAATGGTTTCTATCCAGGCAGCATTGAAGTCAGGTGGTTCCGGAATGGCCAGGAAGAGAAGGCTGGGGTGGTGTCCACAGGCCTGATCCAGAATGGAGACTGGACCTTCCAGACCCTGGTGATGCTGGAAACAGTTCCTCAGAGTGGAGAGCTTTACACCTGCCAAGTGGAGCACCCAAGCGTGACCAGTCCTCTCACAGTGGAATGGAGTGAGCAGCTTTCTGACTTCATACATTTCTCACCCACCAAGAAGGGGACTGTGCTAATCCCTGAGTGTCAGGTTTCCCCTCTCCCACATCGTATTTTCATTTGCTCCATGTTCTCATCTCCATTAGCACAGGTCACTGGGGTAGCCCTGTAGGTGTTTCTAGAAACACCTGTACCTCCTGGAGAAGCAGTCATGCCTGCCAGGCAGGAGAGGCTGTCCCTCTTTTGAACCTCCCCGTGATGTCACAGGTCAGGGTCACCCACTCTCCCCAGGCTCCAGGCCCTGTCTCTGGGTCTGAGACTGAGTGTCTGGTGCTGTTGCTCTGAGTTATTTGTTGTGATCTGGGAAGAGGAGAAGTGTAGGGCCCTACCTGACATAAGGGAAGTCTGATCTCAGCTCTGCCTTTTATTAACTCTGTCACTCTAGACAAACTACTTAGCCTCATTGAGTCTCAGGCTTTCTGTGGATCAGATGTTGAGACTCGTGCCTTACATCAAGGCTGTAATATTTGAATGAGTTTGATGTCTGAACCTTGTAACTGTTCAGTGTGATTTGAAATCCTATTTTCTCCAGAAATGGCTGGTTGTTTTAGTTCTTTTAGGGCAGCCTTCTTCCCCATTTTCAAAGCTCTGAATCTTAGAGTCTCAATCAAAGAGGTTCAGTTTGGAATAAACATCACTAATCCTGGCTTCCTCTCTCAGGAGCACGGTCTGAATCTGCACAGAGCAAGATGCTGAGTGGAGTCGGGGCTTTGTGCTGGGCCTGCTCTTCCTTGGGGCCGGGCTGTTCATCTACTTCAGGAATCAGAAAGGTGAGGAGCCTTTGGTAGCTGGCTCTCTGTCCATAGGCTTTTCTGGAGGAGGAACTATGGCTTTGCTGAGGTTAGTTCTCCGTATATGAGTGGCGCTGGATAAAGCCTTTCTTTCCCCAAATGACCTCCAATGTCCTGCTAATCCAGAAATCATCAGTGCATGGTTACTATGTCAAAGCATAATAGCTTGTGGCCTGCAGAGACAAGAGGAAGGTTAACAAGTAGGGGTCCTGTGGTTTGAGATCCTGGAGCAAATTACAGAAGAACCACTAAGGCTAATGCAATTACTGGATCCTGTGACGGACACTTCATGCTTCATGGGTCACATGGTCTGTTTCTGCTCCCTCTGCCCTGGTTGGTGTGGGTGGTGGTGTTAGAGAAATCTCAGGTGGGAGATCTAGGGCTGGGACATTGTGTTGGAGGACAGACTTGCTTCAATATGTTTAAGTGTATATCTTTTCCTATTTTTTTCCAGGACACTCTGGACTTCAGCCAACAGGTAATACCTTTTAATCCTCTTTTAGAAACAGATATGGTTTCCCTAGTGAGAGTTGAAGCCAGCTGGACTTCTGGGTTGGGAGGGGACTTGGAGAACCTTTCTGTCTTACAAGAGGTTTGTAAAATGCACCAATCAGCACTGTGTAAAACACACCAATTAGTGCTCTGTGGGTAGCTAGCTATTTATAATATGGACCAATCCACACTCTGTAAAATGGACCAATCCGCACTCTGCAAAATGGACCAATCCGCACTCTGTAAAATGGACCAATTGGCACTCTGTAAAATAGACCAAGCAGCACTCTGTAAAATGGACCAATCC
>NW_016891950.1:0-1048 GCF_001698545.2 Rhinopithecus bieti | reverse complement strand
TCTCTGGTAAAACAGACTTTAAACCAACAAAGATCAAAAGAGACAAAGAAGGGCATTATGTAAGAGTAAAGGGATCAATGCAACAAGAAGAGCTAACTATCCTAAATATATATGCAACCAACACAGGAGCAACTGGATTCATAAAGCAACTTCTTAGAGACCTACAAAGAGATGTAGACTCCCACATAATAATAGTGGGAGACTTTAACACCCCTCTGTCAATATTAGACAAATCAATGAGACAGAAAATTAACAAGGACATTCAGGACTTGAACTCAGCTCTGGACCAAGTGGACCTAATAGACATCTACAGAACTCTCCACCCCAAATCAACAGAACATACATTCTTCTCAACACCACATCACACCTATTCTAAAATTGACCACATAATTGAAAGTAAAACACCCCTGAGCAAATGCAAAAGAATGGAAATCATAATAAACAGTCTCTCAGACCACAGTGCAATCAAATTAGAACTCAGGATTAAGAAACTCACTCTAAGCCACACAATTACATGGAAATTGAACAACCTTCTCCTGAATGACTACTGGGTAAATAACAAAATGAAGGCATAAATAAAGATGTTCTTTGAAACCAATAAGAACAAAGACACAACATACCAGAATGTCTGGGACACATTTAAAGCAGTGTGTAGAGGGAAATTTATACCACTAGATACCCACAAGGAAAAGCAGGAAAGATCTAAAATCAACACCCTAACATCACAATGAAAAGAACTAGAGAAGCAAGAGCAAACACATTCAAAAGCTAGCAGAAGACAAGAAATAACTAAGATCAGAGCAGAACTGAAGGAGATACAGACACGAAAACCCTTCAAAAAATTAATGAATCCAGGAGCTGGTTTTTTGAAAAGATCAACAAAATAGATAGACCGCTAGCCAGATTGATAAAGAAGAAAAGAGAGAAGAATAAAAGATGCAATAAAAAAATGATATAGGGGATATCACAACTCATCCCACAGAAATAGAAACTACCATTGGAGAATACTATGAACACTTCTACACAAATAAACTAGAAAATCTAGAAG
>NW_016891949.1:0-798 GCF_001698545.2 Rhinopithecus bieti | reverse complement strand
AGGGCCTCAGGGGCACCGCGGGCTCCGCGTGGCGGGGAGGGCCTCAGGGGCACCGCGGGGCTCCGCGTGGCGGGGAGGGCCTCAGGGGCACCGCGGGGCTCCGCCTGGCAGGGAGGGACACCCACCACTGGCTGACCGTCTGGCGACCCTCGAAGTCGGGCGGGAGGTGGCTCATTCGGTGCATGGTCTCCATCAGCTCTCGCAGGTCGGGCTGGATCTGGGACACACAGCGGCTGGGACCCCAACACCGGCTCCATCCCCTCCTGCCTAGGCCCCTGCCAGCCCAATGCCCGCACCTCATCCATGGCGCGAATCTCCAGGCGCAGCTTGTCCATGACCGTGATGAAGAGCTGGGGCAGGTGTGCACGTGAGGCTTGCGTGTTCAGGGGTGGGGTGGCCCCGCAGCTCACAGGCCCCAACCCCTTCCCAGCCACAGCTGTCACTAGGCCTCCTCACTGCACTCTGCTCCCAAACCCTGCGGGCCTCCTGAGTGAACGAGGTCCTGGCTGCCCAGGCAGCTGCATGGGAACTGGAGGGTGGGCCCACATACTTTCTCCCGAGGCCAGGACCCCACCAGAACGCACTGTGCTCATCCCCTCAAAAGGAGTCCAGGTGGCCTGGGGGGCCTCCCCATAGGCTGCCAATCCCTCATCCCTAGTTAAAAGGATCCCCTTCCACCCAACAAGTCAGAGTGCTGCCCAGCTCTGGAGGTCCAGGACCCTACCCTTATGCCCAGCTGCAGTGGGCAGCCTCGGCCCTCCTAACCCTGTGAACCCTGGGGCCGGGGCACACCGAGAC
>NW_016891948.1:0-1044 GCF_001698545.2 Rhinopithecus bieti | reverse complement strand
ACAATCTTATTCATTTTAAGGTTCATAGAAGAACAACTGCTGTCAACTTTTCTAAAATTTAAAAGCAAAGATTGTTAGTGCACGAATTATTTTATATTATTTCTAATAAGATAATGTCACTATCTCCTATAATTATTTCCATTATTTTGTATTAAAAGAAAATCTCAACATTACTTTTTTTTCAGTTCTGTGTCTTTAATACTAGAATAAAATTGAGATACTGAATTATGTTTAAAAGAGTAAAGGATTCCTTATCAAATATTTTATTTCTTCCATTATATTTTAAGTTCTGGGGTACATGTGCAGAACGTGCTGATTTGTTACATAGGTATACATCTGCCATGGTGGTTTACTGCACCCATCAACCCATTATCTACATTAGATATTTCTCCTAGAGCTATTCCTCCCGTTGCCCCCCACCTCACAACAGGCACGAGTGTGTAATGGTCCCCTCTCTGTGTCCATGTGTTCTCATTGTTCAACTTGACTTATGAGTGAGAACATGCGGTGTTTAGTTTTCAGTTCCAGCATTAGTTTGCTGAGAATGATGGTTTCCAGCTTCATCCATATCCCTACAAAGGACGTGAACTCTTCATTTTATATGGCTGCATAGCATTCCATGGTGTATATGTGGCACATTTTCTTTATCCAGTTTATCATTGATGAGCATTTGGATTGGTTCCAAGTCTTTGCCATTGGAAATAGTGCTGCAATTAACATACATGTGGATGAGTTTTATGGTAGAAAGATTTATAATCCTTTGGGTATATGGACATTAATGGGATTACTGGGTCAAATGGTATTTCTGGTTCTAGATCCTTGAGAAATCACCACACTGTCTTCCACAATGGTTGAACTAATTTACACTCCCACCAACAATGTAAAAGTGTTCCTATTTCTCCACATTTTCTCCAGCATCTGTTGTTTCTTGACTTTTAATAATTGCCGTTCTAACTGGCATGAGATTGTATCTCATTTTGGTTTTAATTTGCATTTCTCTAATGACCAGTACTGATGAACTTTTTTTTTATGTTTGTTGGATGC
>NW_016891947.1:0-2392 GCF_001698545.2 Rhinopithecus bieti | reverse complement strand
ATCTTATGATTTTTTAAATGTCTCTTGGAATTTCATCTTTGACCAGGAGTTGAAATTATAATAGACATTTTAAAATCTTAGCACTTCAACTTCCTTGAAAATTTAGCTAAGCCCACCCCTAACATACGTGGTTTTCAGGGAAAGAGTAAAAGTGGGATGCCTACATAACTTATGTATAAATGCTTACAAATAATAAATCAAGCTTACAAATTGACACATGAAATATGTTCTATCCTTGTACTTTTAAAAGTATTCCTTCATACAACAAGGTAGAAAATTGTGTGTTAAACTATTATTTGTATATGACTAAAAGTTGACAAAATAGTAAAACAATTGAAGTTTTTTTTGGTTTTGTTTTGTTTTGTTTTTTGAGATGGAGTCTCACTCTGTCACCCAGGCTGGAGTGCAGTGGTGCACTCTTGGCTCACTGCAATCTCTGCCTCCCAGATTCAAGCAATTCTTCTGCCTCAGCCTCCTAAGTAGCTGAGACTACAGGCGTGCACAACCACATCCAGCTAATTTTGTATTTTAGTAGAGACAGGGGTTTCACCATGCTGGCCAGGCTGGTCTTGAACTACTGACCTCAAGTGATTCATCTGCCTCGGCCTCCCAAAGTGCTGGGATTACAGGCATGAGCCACCAAGTCCAGCCTGAAGTGAATTATTATTGCACATAGCTGGGTATTCTTCTGATAGGCTAGTGAGGCTTGGCTGATAACTAAAATGAGGGTTCACATAATTCACAAGTTATTATAGGTTTTCTATCCTAAAATTGTTTTCTTACCTTCATTTCAGAAAATTACTAATTATTTTGTGATCAAAATGTTCACATAATCTGTCTTCTATTAGCATTAATGATTAAAATAAATTGCATTTGCAGTCATAACATACATGCAAATATAATCCATCAAACACTTAATTCAAACTTATTTTCAGAAACTGAAATTTTCTAATGTGAGTTTTGAAAATTTTATTAAATATTATCTATTTGTATGGCATAAAGTCATTTGAAATTTAGTGTTCAATGTCTCCATAGTTTCTAATGTAAAGAATCAGTATCTGTCCCATTTCATACATGGTGTATCAAACCTGCAGATCTAACACAACAAGAGTAATATAAATTGTTTAACATTGGAAAATTTTCTCTGCAGATGTGGGCATCTGTTACAAATACTACTGCTAATTTGTGAGTCTCCTCAAAACTGCAAACTGGAACACAAAGAGAAGCTAAAAAAACGAAACAAAACACATGAGATTGAGCAATATTTTATTGTGTGAGAACCTATTGCATTCAGTCTGAAAAAAAGGATTTAACAAGTTGATTCTTTTTTTTTTTTTGAGATGGAGTCTTGCTCTGTTCCCCAGGCTGGATCACAGTGGCACCATCTCGGCTCACTGCAAGCTCCGCCTCCCAGGTTCACACCGTTTTCTTTCTTCAGCCTCCGGAGTAGCTGGGACTGCAGGTGCCCACCACCACCCCTGGCTAATTTTTTTGTATTTTAGTAGAGATGGGGTTTCACCATGTTAGCCAGGATGGTCTCGAACTCCTGACCTCATGATCCACCCACCTCGGCTTCCCAAAGTGCTGGGATTACAGGCATGAGCCACTGCACCCGGCCCTTTTTTTTTATTTTTTATTTATTTTTTTTTAATCTAAAGGTTTCCATTCCTCAAATTCTCTCTACCTTCCAAAGCAGTATCCATTTCCAGGATCTCTGATGTCAAAATCAACACCTCACCATACCTGTGCTTTATCACCCTGTGTTTAGATGTTGCACAAATAAGCACAAGTGTTTGTTTCTCTGGGACCTTAATGGAATTAGTCATGAAGGTGGCTACGTAGGACTTGGTCATGCTATGCTGGTGCTGAGCACATATCTTTAACATATTGTGAGTGTGTGTTGTGTGCATGTGCCTATGATAGAGGGTCTTCTCTTTCCTGGGCCTAAAAGTAGTGCCAGTTCAGCTTTCCCATCTCAGCCAGATAAACACACATAACATGCAGAGTTAGATACCCTGAATCAGGAAGAATTGGATACCCTGAACAGACCAATAACAAGCAGCGAGATTGAAATGGTAATTAAAAAATCAACAATAAAGAGTCCAAGACCGCATGGATTCACAGCAGAATTCTACCAGACATTCAAAGAATTGGTACCAATACTTTTGATGCTATTCCACAAAATAGAGAAAGAAAAAACCCTCCCTAATTCATTTTCTGAAGCCAGCATGACCCTAATACCAAAACAAGGAAAGGACATAACCAAAAAAAGAAAACTACAGACTGATATAATTGATGAACATTGATGCTAAAATTCTTTTTTTTAATTTTTTTAATTTATTATACTTTAAGTTATAGGGCACATGTGCACAACATGCAGGTTTGTTACATA
>NW_016891946.1:0-1029 GCF_001698545.2 Rhinopithecus bieti | reverse complement strand
CCATCCTGCCTAAGTGTCTCACCTGTTCAGTGCATAAGGCTGGACTAGTGCTGTGTGACTGGAACTGGACTGTGGCAGTGTAGAGAGGCCTCACGGGACCTCGGATGGAAAATGGGCTTCTGTGCAAGTGTAGCTGGGATTGAGAGCCCTGTGCAGAGGCACAGAGCCAGGAGCCCAGTGGCGGGAGGAGCCATGCATGCCTCTGACACCGGCGATGCCCTGCCAGGTGTCAGCACGCCTCCCAGGGGCTCCTGGCCCGTTTCTCATTAGCAGTGTCCAGAGGCTTGCAGCCTGCAAGGCCTTCTCAGTGTGCAGCCACCTGGCCACTGAGAGCCTGTGCTGGCCTGATGCAGGAGGTCTGGCCAGTGCAGGTCCCTCTATAAACCCTGGGGATGAGATCATCTTCCAGGTGCAAAGGGCTGGACTGTGGGAGGCACAGGCAGATGAGCCCCAGGCCGAGCCAGGAGCAGGGCTCACCAGGGTCCCGGAGCCTGAGCAGAGAAACCCCTTGGTGCTGATCCAAAAGGAGAGCAGTGCAGAGTAAGGGCAGGAACCAGGCCCAGTGCATATCCGGCCCTATCACTCGTGGGCTTTAGGAGCAGGGATGTGCCACTTAATCTCTCAGCATTTCCGTCCCCTTCAGTAAACTGGATAATAACACCACGTAGGTACAGTTACTGGGAGAATGAAAACAGTGAAAGCATGGCCTAGGCTAGCAAATGGCCCATGGGAGGACTCTGTACATCACTGAGGCCTCATTAATAATTAATAGTCCTCATTCATAATAAGTTACAAAGAGAAAATCTTGACAATATTTTCCTCCCCATGGTCCCAAGGCAATGACCCAAGGAAGGAATCCTTATTGCCTGTTAGAACCAGTCAGTGTTGCCCAACAACCCTGTCAGCCATCCTAGCCAGCACTCCTGGCCCCAGGTGATGAACAAAGGAAGTGCTTGGGTCCCATGTCCCGAAACTTGCTGGGATGCCCATGGCCACCGTTTCTGTGTGTCTTGTGCCGTCCTCTTTGGC
>NW_016891945.1:0-801 GCF_001698545.2 Rhinopithecus bieti | reverse complement strand
ATCTCCTAAATGATCCTAAATGAACTCTTTCTTTGACTTTTGGTTTGCCTGTTACAAATTAGTGGCTATTAAATATAACATTTAATGATAACATTCTTTTGAGAATTAATAAAACCCAGTGTACAAAGGCAGAACTTTAGAAGCAGACAGACCTTGATTTGAATCCCATCTCTACCATTTACTAACTGCAGGACCTTGGGGAAAGTTGCATATGTTTTCAAAACTTCATTTATATGAGATATTTGTAAAGTGCGAATTTAGCACAGTACTGGAACATACTAAGTGTTTAGTAAATAATAACTTAAAATATATATATATTTTTTAAGTTATACTAAGTAGCAAATATACTAATATATTTACTATATATTAGTATATACATACTAAGTATTTAGTAAATAATATATATGTGTGTGTATATACATATATATTTTTTGAGTCAATCGCACTGTGTCACCCAGACTAGAGTGCATTGGCACGACTTTGGCTCACTGCAACCTCTGCCTCCCAGGTTCAAGCGATTCATCTGACTCAGCCTCCTGAGTAGCTAGGACTACGGGCATGCACCACCACGCCCGGCTAATTTTGTATTTTAGTAGAGACAGCGTTTCACGTATTGGCCAGGCTGGTCTCAAACTCCTGACCTCGTTATCTGTCCGCCTCAACCTCTCAAAGTGCTGGGATTACAGACGTGAGCCACTGTGCCTGGCCTTAACAATAAATTTTACAAAATATTTCACTTATATATATTTATATTATATATTTATATATATATATTTCATGTTTTGCTTCTTATGGACAACT
>NW_016891944.1:0-728 GCF_001698545.2 Rhinopithecus bieti | reverse complement strand
AAATAAAATAAAAGTCAGGGAACAACAAATGCTGGAGAGGTTGTGGAAAAGTA
The DNA here is from genome assembly GCF_001698545.2 of Rhinopithecus bieti. Classification (NCBI taxonomy): domain Eukaryota; kingdom Metazoa; phylum Chordata; class Mammalia; order Primates; family Cercopithecidae; genus Rhinopithecus; species Rhinopithecus bieti. The sequence continues at coordinate 675 of NW_016891944.1, read as the reverse complement.
GGAATGCTTTTATACTGTTGGTGGGAGTGTAAACTCGTCCAACCATCATGGAAGACAGTGTGGCGATTCCTTAAGGGTCTAGAACTAGAAATACCAGTTGACCCAGCAAATCCATTTCTAGGCATATACCCAAAGGATTATAAATCATTCTATGATAAAGACACATGCACATGTATGTTTATTGCGGCACTATTTGCAATAGCAAAGACTTGGAACCAACCCAAATGTCCATCAATGATAGACTGGATAAAGAAAATGTGGCACATATACACTATGGAATCCTACGCAGCCATACAAAAGGATGAGTTCATGTCCTTTGCAGGGACATGGATGAAGCTGGAAACCATCATTCTCAGCAAACTATCACAAGATCAGAAAACCAAACACTGCATGTTCTCACTCATAAGTGGGAGTTAAACAATGAGAACACATGGACACAAAGAGGGGAACATCACACACTTGGGCCTGTCAGGGGATGGGGGGCTGGGGAGGGATAACATTAGGAGAAATACCTAACGTAGGTGACGGGTTGAGGGGTGCAGCAAACCACCATGGCACAAGTATACCTATGTAACAAAACTTCACGTTCTGCACACATAACCCAGAACTTAAAGTATAATTTTAGAAAATACGAAAAAAAAATCTATTGTGCATTTCAAAACAGCTAGGAGAGAA
>NW_016891943.1:0-1588 GCF_001698545.2 Rhinopithecus bieti | reverse complement strand
TAAGATTTGGGTGGGGACAGAGCCAAACCATGTCATTCTGCTTTGGCCCCTCCCAAATCTCATGCAGTCATATTTCAAAATCAAGTATTCTTTCTCAACAGTCCTGCAAGGTTTTAACTCATTTTAGCATTAACTCAAAAGTCCACAGTCCAAAGTCTTCTGAGACAAGGCAAGTGCCTTCCACCTATGAGCCTGTAAAATCAAAAGCAAGCTAGTTATTTCCTAGATGCAATTGTGGGGTAGAACCATTGGGTAAATGCACCCATTACAAATGGGAGAAATTGGCCAAAACAGAGCAGCAAAAGGCTCCATTTGAGTCCAAAATTCAGCAGGGCAGTTATTAAATCTTTAAGCTCCAAAATGGTCTTCTTTGACTCCATGTCTCACATTCAGGTCACATTGATGCCAGAGGTGGGCTCCCACTGCCTTGGGCAGCTCTGCCCCTGTGACTTTGCAAGGTACAGTTCCCCTCCCAGCTGCTTTCATGGGCTGGCGTTGAGTAACTGTGGCTTTTCGGGTGCATGGTACAAGCTGTTGATGGATCTACCATTGTGGGATCTGGAGGATGGTAACCCTCTTCTCACTGCTCCACTAGGCAGTGCCCCAGTGTGGCCTCTGTGTGGGGTCTCCAACCCCACATTTTCCTTCTGCACTGCCATAGAAGAGGTTCTCCATGATGGCCCCATCCCTGAAGCACACTTCTACCTAGACATCGAGGCATTTCCATACATTCTCTGAAATCTAGGAGGAGGTTCCCAAACCTCAATTCTTGACTGTTGTGCACCTGCAGGCTCAACACCATGTGAAAGCTGCCAAGGTTTGGGGCTAAGCTGTACCTTGGCTACCTTTAGCCATGGCTGGAGCAGCTGCAATGCAGGGCAGCAAGTTCCTAGGCTGCACACAGCAGGGGTGCCCTGGAACCAGCCTAGGAAACCATTTTTTTCCTCTTAGGCCTCTGGGCCTGTGATGGGAGGGGCTGCCATGAAGTTCTCTGCCTTGCCCTGGAGACACATTTCCCATTGTCTTGGTAATTAACATTCAGCTCCTCATTACTTGTGCAAATTTCTGCAGCAGGCTTGAATCTCTCTCCAGAAAATGAGTTTTCTTTTCTACTACATTGTCAGGCTGCATATTTTCCAAACTTTTATGCTCTGTAATCTCGTAAAGTCTTTGTGCTTAGAAATTTTTTCCACCACACACCCCATATCATCTCTCTCAAGTTCAAAGTTCCACAGACCTCTAGGGCAGGAGAAAATGCCACCAGTCCCTTTGCATAGCAAGAGTGACCTTTACTCCAGTTCCCAATAAGTTCCTCTTCTCTCTCTGAGATCACCTCAGCCTGGGTTTTAGTGTCCATGTTATTATCAGCATTTTGGTCAAAGCCATTCAATAAGTCTCTAGGAAGTTCCACACTTTTCCACATTTTCTGTCTCTGAGCCCTCCAAACGGTTCCACCCTCTGCCTGTTACCCAGTTTCAAATTTGCTTCCACATTTTGGGTATCTTCACAGCAGCACCCCACTCCCAGTACCAATTTAATGTATTAGTCTGTTCTTACACTGCTATTAAAGACTTACCTGAGACTAATT
>NW_016891942.1:0-1040 GCF_001698545.2 Rhinopithecus bieti | reverse complement strand
ATTAAGATGTTTGTAGAAACAGAAAAGAAAAAGAAAAGCATATTCCACCCCTCAGAAATATAACACTTTTTTGGTATATTTTCTTCTGGTATATTTTTTCTTAATTTTGGAAGAAACATATTCCAAACACAGGAAAGTAAAGTGGATAATAGATTGCCTTATATTCAACCGAGTTATAACAAATGTTAAGACTGCCACATCAACTTCAGTTTCTTTAAAAAAAGAAATAGTCACTTAGGGTGGTGGCGGCAGGATCTCTTGAGGTTGGGGTTCAAGACCAGTCTGGACAACAAAGCAAAACACTCTCTCTACAAAATATACAAAATAAAATAAAATAAATAACTGGGCATGATGGCTTGCACCTGTGGTCCCAGCTACTCGGGAGGCTGAGGCGGGAAGATACCTTGGAACTGGAAGTTGGAGGCTGCAGTGAGCTATGATCATTCTACTGCACTCCAACCTGCACAGCAGAGTGAGACCACAATTTTTTTTTCTTTTGCTAAAAGAAAGAAATGACATTTCACCAGGGAAATTAACAGCACTCCTGGAACCATTACCTTCCCTTCCTCTCCACAGTAATAATTACCATCTTGAAGGTCATTTGTATCTTTTAAAGTTTTTTTTTTGACGGAGTCTCGCTCTGTCGCCCAGGCTGGAGTGCAGTGGTGTGATCTTGGCTCGCTGCAAGCTCCACTTACCGGGTTCACGCCATTCTCCTGCCTCAGCCTCCCGAGTAGCTGGGACTACAGGTGCCCGTCACTACGCCTGGCTAATTTTGTTGTATTTTAGTAGAGACGGGGTTTCACCGTGTTAGCCAGGATGGTCTCGATCTCCTGACCTCTTGATCCACCCATCTCGGCCTCCCAAAGTGCTGGGATAACAGGCATGAGCCACCGCACCCGGCCCTTTTTTGTGTTTTATACTTTTACTATATACATATATATTTATAAATGATACAAAGTATTGTTTGGTGTGTTTTAAATTTTGCATGGATTATCTCATACTTTTCAAAAAAAAAGTGACTTTCGAAACTCACTTTG
>NW_016891941.1:0-367 GCF_001698545.2 Rhinopithecus bieti | reverse complement strand
AAGGATAGCTGCAAAGGACGCTCCTTTCTTTCTTTCTTTCTTTCTTTCTTTCTTTCTTTCTTTCTTTCTTTCTTTCTTTCTTCCTTCCTTCCTTCCTTCCTTCCTTCCTTCCTTCCTTCCTTCCTTCCTTCTTTCTTTCTTGCTTTCTTTCTTGCTTTCTTTCTTGCTTTCTTTCTTGCTTTTTTTTTTATTATACTTTAAGTTCTGGGATACATGTGCAGAGCATGCAGGTTTGTTACATAGGTATACACGTGCCATGATAGTCTGCTGCACCATCAACCCATCATCTACATTAGGTATTTCTCCTAATGCTATCCCTCCCCTAGCCTCTCACCCCCCAGTAGGCCCCAGTGTGTAATGTTCCCCT
>NW_016891940.1:0-363 GCF_001698545.2 Rhinopithecus bieti | reverse complement strand
GTGAAAATTAGCAAAATGCCACATAGAGACATGAAGTTAGCATATGCTTTTGGGGAAATGGCACTGATGACTTGCTTCACTCAAATTTTCTATAAATCTTTAATTTGTAAAATACAATATCTGCAAAATGCAATGAAGTGAAGTGAAATAAAATCAGGTATGATTGTATTAGTTCCAGTTTTTTAAAGATATCTTCATCCATCATTAGCTGGTTACTAAGCTAGTTGATGGAGTCTTCAGTGGCCAAAAGGACAGAAATCACAGACATAAAAGACAGTTGAGAAAACTACTAACCAAAATATTGGCAAATGACAACAATAATAACCTATAAAACCAGATGCTGGTGACATAAAGAGAATCCTA
>NW_016891939.1:0-488 GCF_001698545.2 Rhinopithecus bieti | reverse complement strand
TCCTCTTGGTAGGGCCTAGGGCAGTCAGGCTGTCTGGTTCCAATCCTTGCTCTGCCACCTGTGACCTTGGACAAGTTTCCTGCCTTCAGTTGCCTCATCCATAAAATGCAGATATTAATAATACCCTCTTTTAAGTTATTAAGAGGATTGAAAGAGCTAATCAAAAGTAAAAAATAAAAGACTTGGTAAGCATAGGCACAGAGGGAAAAAAAGTAAAATAAATAAATAAAAGACTAGTGCCTAGCACATAAAAGTTCATCAGGAATTAATTCTATAACATGAACTTTGCAAAACTTCAAAGTACATATAACTTTTACTAGGGTATACATACCAATAATAAATTTACAACTGTAGACATGTTTGTCTACAGTAAATATAACAAAGACTAAACAATCAGATACTAAATCATTAAGTGATTATTAGTCAGTATCTTTAATTTTCTTATACTTCTATATTTTCTATAGATCATCTTTGTAACAAAAGAAAAC
>NW_016891938.1:0-365 GCF_001698545.2 Rhinopithecus bieti | reverse complement strand
CTTTGCTGGACAGAGAGGCATGCGTCTGTAGTCCCAGCTACTCAGAGAGGCCGAGGTGGGAGATCACTTGAGCCCAGGAGGTCAAGGCTGCAGTGAGCTATATACTCACTATGCACTGTAGCCTGGGTGACAAAGCTAGATTGTGTCAAAAAAAAAAAAAAAAAAGCTATTGGGTAGGTACTGTTTATATGAAATGTTATAGTTTACTCTCTTTGAATAGAACATTATCAACTGAAATGAATTAAGAATGGGACGTATTTTGCTTGGACTGACAAACTCAGTTTCTTTTTTAATAGGAATGTAAAGAAACAAATGGTAAATTCACCCACAGCAAAAAAAAAAAAAGAAAAAAAAAAAATGAAAAT
>NW_016891937.1:0-879 GCF_001698545.2 Rhinopithecus bieti | reverse complement strand
GAGGGGCAAGACTCCTGGTTGACACTGGAGCCCTTGTCAAAATTTCCCCAGATTAAATGGTCCTAATTTACTAATGCCCAGTCTGAGGAGAGTCAGGAGGGGCAGAGATGCTTTTCTGAAGTAGAGATCTCTCTTGACTTGGCAAGTCCCCACAGGGTATAACAAGGCAAGCATTAAATGCAGTAGTTTGAGGCAAAATTAACGTAGTTATGTTAATAACCAGATGGTCGGCAATAGAGTGAGGAAAGAGGAAAGAGTAATAGAATAGATGAAAGAGTTAAATTTTCTTAGCTTTAGTTTGGTAGGGTTTTCCCCTGGGACTGTGGCCAACGACTCTGGAGGGGTGGCACTTTGACTCGGGTGTGATGAGTTCGTCCCTTTCCCGCTGCACGAACAGCAGTCTCGGTGGGTAGCAGCACAAGGTAGGGTCCTTCCTAGGCTGACTCGAGTTTTCTTCTTTTCACCTTTTGATGAGAAGGTGATCTTCAGGCTGGTGCTGTTTTACTGGAAATTGTAGGGGTGGTGCATGTGCTAAAAGACTTTTAGTTTTGAGGGAAAGGAAAGTGGAAGATAAACTAAGTATACAATTTCTAAGAAATTGACCTTTTGTTTTAAATGTGGGGACATCGGCAGTAGACTTTATAGTCCTTGGTGCCTTTCTACTGAGAAATTTCCTTTAGCACCTATTTTATTAGTTTTAGGTCAAAGAAGCCAAACACCTTTTATATCTGACGATGCTTCCTGTATGATTTTATACCAGATAAGCTAAAGTTCACCTTTATATTACTGTACTATTAATGTTAAACTTAATTTTAATAAAACTTTGTAGACATATTTATTCAATTTTAATGTCAGACCATAAGGTAAGATTTTATAGAT
>NW_016891936.1:0-366 GCF_001698545.2 Rhinopithecus bieti | reverse complement strand
CGAGGCGGGCAGATCACGAGGTCAGGAGATAGAGACTATCCTGGCTAACACGGTGAAACCCCGTCTTTACTAAAAATAAAAAAAAATTAGCCAGCCGTGGTGGCGGGCGCCGGTAGTCTCAGCTACTCGGGAGGCTGAGGTAGGAGAATGGCGTGAACCCGGGAGGCAGAGCTTGCAGTGAGCCGAGATGGCGCCACTGCACTCCAGTCCGGGCGACAGAGCGAGACTCCGTCAAAAAAAAAAAAAAAAAAAAAAAAAAAAAAAAAAAAAAGACTTCATGGAGAATAAAACAAGAGATTAATATATTTTGAATATCGTCTGTCTCAGTTGGTGGAGGAATGAGATGAACTAGGAGAGGAACACATA
>NW_016891935.1:0-732 GCF_001698545.2 Rhinopithecus bieti | reverse complement strand
GACTGCAGGAAGCCCAGTGGCTGAAAGTGGGGAGCCAGACTGAAGACAGATGCTTCTTAGAGGACAGTTGCCATCACCCAGCTCAGAGGCCGGGGAGATTCCTGGGGCAGGAAGAGGAGGGAGGGGACTGAGGACTGGAGAGAAGGGAAAATGTGGGAATTCTGGTGATCCATTGGATGTGAGGGACATAGGAGGAGACAGCACTAAGGTGCTCCCTTTTTTTGGAATTGGTAGGATTTAGAGCTAGTAAGCTCAGGTATGTGAAATACCGAACCCCATTCAAAGGCAACACCACCATCATCATTATGACCCCTTGATTGCTGGAAATTAAATATTCCAAGCTTTCTATCTCATCCGTTGTCCTCATATATTGTGCTGTCATAGTTTTACTTTTATTGTTTGTGTTTTACCTTCCATGACCCCTGAAGTCTTTCCCCTCTGCTTCTCTTTCTTGCAGGAGGGAACTCTCCTACTTTGGGGTGAAGGTGGCTATGATTGAGCCTGGCTATTTCAAGACTGCTTTGACCAGTAAGGAGAGATTCTTAAAGAGCTTCCTGGAGATTTGGTACCAGTCCAGTCCAGAGGTCAAGGAGGTCTACAGCGAGAAGATTCTTGCAGTCTGTGAGTAAGCTGTGGACAGTAGGGAGAGAAGCAAACCCTCGTGTGGAATCCCTGGTTTACCATTGGTGTCTGAAGGGCATTAGCGTTTGATCTCCAGGCTCTCCCTTCCCC
>NW_016891934.1:0-883 GCF_001698545.2 Rhinopithecus bieti | reverse complement strand
TGAAGTGTGAGATCTGAGAATGGACAGACTGCCTCCTTAAGTGAGTCCCTGACCCCGAGTAGCCTAACTGGGAGGCATCTCCCAGTAGGGGGGTGACTGACACCTCGTAAGGCCAGGTGCCCCTCTGAGATGAAGCTTCCAGAGGAAGGAATAGGCAGCAACATTTGCTCTTCTGCAGCCTCCGCTGATGATACCCACACAGACAGGGTCTGGAGTTGACCTCCAGCAAACTCCGACAGACCTGCAGCTGAGGGTCCTGACTGTTAGAAGGAAAACTAACAAACAGAAAGGACATCCACACCAAAACCCCATCTGTACGTCAGAGACCAAAGGTAGATAAAACCACAAAGATGGGGAAAACCAGAGCAGAAAAGCTGAAAATTCTGAAAATCAGAGTGTCCCTTTTCCTCCAAAGGAAGGAACAAAACTGGACGGAGAAGTACTTTGACAGTCGAGAGAAGAAGGCTTCAGACGATCGGTAATAACAAACTTCTCTGAGCTAAAGGAGGATGTTTGAACCCATCGCAAAGAAGTGAAAACCTTGAAAAAAGAGTAGACAAATGGTTAACTAGAATAAACAGTGCAGAGAAGTCCTTAAATGACCTGATGGAGCTGAAAACCATGGCACAAGAAGTACATGACGCATGCACAAGCTTCAGTAGCAGATTTGATCAAATGGAAGAAAGGGTATCAGTGATTGAAGATCAAATGAATGAAATGAAGAGAGAAGACAAGTTTAGTGAGAAAAGATTAAAAAAAAAAAAATGAACAAACCTCCAATAAGTATGGGACTATGTGAAAAGACCAAATCTGCATCTGACTTGTGTACCTGAAAGTGAAGGAGAGAATGGAACCAAGTTGGAAAACACTCTTCAGGACATTA
>NW_016891933.1:0-611 GCF_001698545.2 Rhinopithecus bieti | reverse complement strand
TCAGAGACTGCAGAATTGCACCACCACAACGGTATTCCTGAGAAGCTTCTAAAATCTTCCAGTAAAAGTGGTTTTAGGCTTTCATTGTCTTAGGAGGTCTTCTTTAAATATGAAAAAAATAGATAAAATTAGAAGTTAGAACATGCATAGTTATGTTTAATGTTTATGCTATAAAAGAGAAATTCTTATACTACATATATTCAATGAATTTCCCCTAAACCTAAACTAATATTGCCCTTAAAACAAATAAAGAAATTGAAATGATACAATTGTCTTATTCCTTAAACTAAAAAAATAAAACACAAAGCTCTGGTAAAAAACCAATGAATCAAACAAAAAAAATCACACACCAAAATGTTGGACTTTCACATATGGAGTCTGAAATTGATTTCTATGACACCCAAGGGCTTATCCATTGTAATTATTTGTAATATTTGTGATATATATTTTATATATATATAAAATTATTTGTGATACATAGCAATGAATGTTTATTGTCATTATTGAAGTAATGTTAATTGATGTTTTAGGTTTTATTTTGCATTTGTTTGGTTTATAAAATCATTCAAACCCTAAAGAAAACTATACTGTTTAAGTAATTGCCAGTTTTA
>NW_016891932.1:0-673 GCF_001698545.2 Rhinopithecus bieti | reverse complement strand
GACAGGTGAGGAGAAAATTCAGAGTGAAGGCAGATATCACAGAGAGGTGCAGGTAAAGTTGTAATGATAGGTGCTTGTTAGATTTGCTCATTCTCAAGCTACTGGAGTCTTAGGGCAGTGTCAACAGAACAGAGGACAGAGGCAGCCTGCTGTGGTCTGAAGATGATGGGTGGAGACAAGAATACAGAAAATCTTTCCAGAGAATTTGTTCATAAAAGGGAAGGAGCAACCCAGGATGGTCAGCTGAGGCAGTGCAGGTCAAGAGAAACGACTTTTAAAAAATTAGGATGCGAGGGTATGCTGAAGTCAGAGAAGATGCTGAGAAAACAGAGAGGGGATAGGGATGGAGCAAGGGCCAGGCATTGATGAGCGGTGGAAGTGTAGGTCTCCAGGATGACACACCCCTTTTCTTCTGAGAATGGGTGGAGTTCTGTAAATTGAGGTGTGTTAGCTGTACAATAACAGATGATCTAGTCCTGAAGTTCATTGAAAATCTCCCCGCCTGCTTAGGGCCCTCGGGGACTTCACCTCTTGATGGCGGCATGTGTTCTGAGACTGCTTCCCTGCCAACAATCTTTCCTGTGCTTTCTATCTCTCAGGCTTATACCAGATGGAGATGCTGTCACTCTTCGGGTCGGGAACCTGCACTAGCACTTCACTGCCCTGGGATAGA
>NW_016891931.1:0-1042 GCF_001698545.2 Rhinopithecus bieti | reverse complement strand
ATAATATAATATATATATTTTATATTTATTTAGAAGCTTTGAAATAGTACAGTAAACACTTTGCAACACGGTGTATAAACTACAGAATGTCTTTGATATTTTGTGGGTCTTCAGAATACAACATTTTTTATAACCCACAGGTGAAAAGAACATAATCACAATTTCTCTTGTAAAGTTGGAATAGTTTGGGGACACTTGATCACACAAAATAATATAAAACAGTCAAGTTTAAAACAGTGATATTGCATTTATAATGCACAAATTTCCTTTATCTTTATGACTGGCTTCTCGAGGTGAATATAAACATCTAAAGGGCTCAGTGACATTTGGAGAGAGAAAGATAGATAGTGCTGTAAACAGGCACACACTGATCGGGGAGGCAAAATCAGTTGCCTCTAAAGTTTCTACAGTTCTGCACATTTCAACTCATTTCTCAGGCCTGCTGAGAGCAATTAGGTCCTATAATTGGCCATGATGACTCCGCCCGAAATCTAAATCAATTACACATGACTAACTGGATGGCCAAGATAATGAAGTTGAAAAGTTGATGCTTTTGTTGGTCGACTTTGTGCAAATCATGCTGCTTCAGGTAAGTCCTGTAGAATTGACTAGCATATCCTTTTCCGTGCTGTGAAAAGAAAGAAAATACTCTAAGAAAATAGGTTGATTTTGGAGTTTAGAATTACATGTTATTGTAAAAGAAGGAAATACAATTAGAAACTAGTTGTACCCTCACACCAAACACATGTAGTGTCAAACTTTTCACTGCTAGTAGTCATAGCCATTCTGTTGTTTGTTTTCTGAAAATGATAATTTTGATATTCTTATAAGTTAGTTTTGCATGGGAAATGGATATTTTATATACCAAAGACTAAATTTGTCAAGATTAACTTCTTAAAGTTATCTAAATAAAACATTCCCTACACTTCACTATGCAAGAGTATAGAAAAAAAAAAATGTGTGGCCCTTACATTTCTAGAAAATATCTCTAGCAAAATCTATAAATAACTTGTTTTACATTTAATTTCATAAACTAAAATTA
>NW_016891930.1:0-517 GCF_001698545.2 Rhinopithecus bieti | reverse complement strand
ATCCAGCCCTCATTGCTTATGTTGTTATCTATCTGACACCTGTTGGCACTGCATTTGCAACCCCAAATAAAATCTCTCTTCCACTTCCCTTGCCCAAATTCAGATTCCAAATGCTCTGGTTCTGTATGTCTGAAACTCATTTTGCATTGTTCTCATTTCCCAAAGTAGTTGGGCTTAAGGAAAATTCATCTTCGAATTCTTCTGCACAGAAGTAGTTCTATGACATTGTTTCCTCTCCTGTTGGGGAGTTTTGCCTCTGCACTTAATAGCCCGTCATGTTTTCATTTCTTCCTGCTCCTGGAGGGCCAGGTTTGGTGTTGCTGGTGATGGTGGAGGAGGAAGAAATGACTTCAAGTTATCTCTGGGATGACCAATGAGCTATGACCAGCAAGCTGGGACCACTGACCTGGTGGAGTGGCCTTAGTGAGTAATAGACAGCAGTGATGTGTCAGCTTTCTTCTGGTGCAGGAACAACCAAATCTCTTATATTTCAGTGGCTTCATTCCCAATAGACCCT
>NW_016891929.1:0-878 GCF_001698545.2 Rhinopithecus bieti | reverse complement strand
AGTAATTTATAAATTACACATGGACTGTGATATTTCTCATTCTATTATGGAGTAAAATAAAGTAAATTTAGCGTGTTCTTGGGAAGAAAGAGAAGTTAAAGATTTGTCTTCTTTTATTTTCAAGTATTTACAATGAGTATTGGAGAAGATTTTAATAAACACACAAAGAATGTAAGGTGGTATTTTGTAGTGGCTAACAACATAATGTCAGGCCAGATGTGGTGGCTCATGCCTGTAATCCCGGCACTTTGGGTGGCCGAGACGGGTGAATCATAAGGTCAGGAGTTCGAGACCAGCCTGGCCAACATGATGAAATCCCGTCTCTACTAAAATACAAAAGTAACTGGGTGTGGTGGCAGGTGCCTGTAATCCTAGCTAATTCAGGAGGCTGAAGCAAGAGAACTGTTTGAACCCGGGAGGTGGGGTTTGCAGTGAGCCCAGATCATGTTGTTGCACTCCAGCATGGGCGACAGGGTGAGGCTCCATCTCAAAAAATTAAAATAAAATAAAATAAATAAAGTAACATAATGTCAAACCGGACTACCTCTGTTGTGTTCCTGACCAGGTTACTTCTAGACTGTTTTCCTTGTGTAAATTACTTAATTGGACCTAATGTAATCAGATAATGGGAATCTACACTACTTATTAATTTGCAAATTTTATTTATTTTAAAATATCAACTAGGACCCTTGGATTACCAAATCTAATCTCTGAAAGTCTCCCGCATAGACAATTAAAATTACAGGAAAACTGTAAATTAAATAGTATGTAAACGTAATCAAAGAATTGTATCTAACTTCCCTTCATTAGAAAAAATGCATAAAATTAATCAAAAAGACTATATTAAATTTTTATTGACTAATTCCTTGAAAAATGCT
>NW_016891928.1:0-211 GCF_001698545.2 Rhinopithecus bieti | reverse complement strand
CCCCACTATCAACACCATACACAACAGTGCTACATTTGTTACAACTGATTAACCTGCATCAACACATCACTATCACCCAAAGTCTATAGTTTACATTAGTGTTTACCATTGGCGTTGTACATTCCATGGGTTTACAAAATGTGTAATGACATGTATCCAACATCACAATATCATACGGAATAGTTTCGCTGCCCTAAAAGTCCTCTGTGCT
>NW_016891926.1:0-1046 GCF_001698545.2 Rhinopithecus bieti | reverse complement strand
AATGTCTGCTCCTGTATCTACCAAACCTTTAAATTTCTTTCCTTGAATAGTTATTTCACACATAGGAGGTTTATCAGTAATTTGATTTACCCATTAAACTGCTTTGCTTTGTTTACTTGTGCTTCCATATCCTTCTGTTTGTTTTATTTCACTTTTCCCATTCCCACATACGGCACAATCAGGAGCTGTGCTGTGCACTCTCCTGGCTCTGCTTGCCAGGGAACAGAAGTAGATATAACAATTTGAATTTCCCCATTGTAATCTGAATCAATGACTCCTGTATGTATTTGTATGCCTTTTAAACTTACACTAGACCTTCCTAAAAGTAATCCTATTGTCCCTGCTGGCAAAGGTCCACAGACTCCTGTTAGGACCTTTTGCCGGGGTTCCCCAAGCAGAAGGCTCACAGCTTTTGTGCAGCATAAATCTACTGTGGCACTACCGGCTGTGGTGGGGACAGACATTGTACAAGGGTGAAGGAATGGCCTGAGCTGGTAATGCCCCGGTTTAGAACAGTGCCCAGCACGGGCCCCTCATGGTATTTCCCAAAATCAGGTTCCCTTCTTTATCAAACTTCGAGTGATACTGACTAGCCCAGTGTTTTCCTTTTTTACATTTTGTACATATTTCAGGCTCAACAATTTTCTTTTTTCCCCTATCTGGCGGCCTGACTTGCTAATTTTTTTCTACATTATTTTTTAGTATGACCATGCTTCCCACAGTTAAAACCAGCTCCAGGAAATGGAGTATTTCCTTTATCCACTCTCAGTCCTGCCATTGCCTGTGCCAACAAGGTAGCTTTATGCAGATTACCTCTGATACCATCACAGGCCTTGATATAATCAACTAAATGTGCTTTTCCCTCTGATAGGTTGCAGAGCAGCCTGACAATCAGGATTAGCATTGACAAAAGCTAATAACCGCAACACTGTATCCTGAGCAGCCGAATCTGCAATCATCTTTTAAGAGACTCCTGTAACCGAGCTATTAAATCAATGTATGGTTCTCTGAGTCCCTGTTTTATAGCACTAAAGGAAGGATATTAT
>NW_016891925.1:0-878 GCF_001698545.2 Rhinopithecus bieti | reverse complement strand
TACGAGGATCTAAACCATTTTATAGCTGGCCAAATTATAAGTTCAGATCTGTTAAAATCATTTAAATGTTTGTCCGACATTTAATTCTGATTTCAGGCAACTAATTTTCTTAATTCTTTTTTGATCATTGAAAAGAAATGTCTATAAAACTGACCATGTGTTTGCTAAAATGTCTTTTATTATTATTCAGTTAATTATTCTAAACTTTTTTTCCACAGCAGACATTTTATTTTGCTCTGCTGCAGCGAATTGTAATTGCCATTCGTTGTGGAATTTGCAACATGCCTTCCTCTATTTTGGTCTCTTCTTTCTACAGGAAATATTCAAATACACAAATTACAATGTCACATGTCACATCAGTGTGTAGAAAAAAATAATTAGAACTGAATCCGTTCATTGACACCAAGATCAGTGATGGATTATAATACTAGAGACAACACCTGCCCCAGCATGCACACTATCATAATATCTTAGTGTTGCAGCTGTTCAAGGGAAATGTACTCCTACCAAACAGAGTTATGTTTAATGGAAAAGTACCTTTCACTGCTTCTGCTTCAAGTTTAGGTTTAAATTAGTTAAAATGAAATAAAATTAAAACTCAGTTCTTTGGTTGCACCAGCCACATTTCAAATGCTATGTAATATTGTTTTCAGACTTTGGTTTACAGTCAACTAATTCAGTGCTTTGACAGCCATTTTCTTTAAGCAAAATAGAATGGAATAAAATAGAATAGAAAATATTATTTCATCACATGTAATAAGGATACCTTCTTTTAGACTTTTGTTTCAGTATATATGTTGCATATATATGGGTAGGTCACAAAGTAAAATAAATTTCTCACTAAAATAAAGTAAAAAGTTTTTGAAAATCACTTCTCT
>NW_016891924.1:0-406 GCF_001698545.2 Rhinopithecus bieti | reverse complement strand
CCTTATTTAACTTTTAAAAAAATCATGTAATTCACTGTAAAGCCAAAATATTAGTGGATTTAGAAAGTTCTTTGAGATATTTGGAGCCATTGCTTCCCTCTAATCTTTTTTTTTTTTTGAGATGGAGTCTCACTCTCAGGCTGGAGTGCACTGGCACGATCTCGGCTCACTGAACCTCTACCTCCTGAGTTCAAGTGACTCTCCAGCCTCAGCCACGTTGGCCAGGCTGGTCTTAAACTCCTCACTCGCCTCTGCCTCCCAAAGTGCTGGGATTACAGGCATGAGCCACCATGACTGGCCCCTCTGTTCATATCGATTAACAAGATTAGGTTGTAGAAAACATGATTCCTCACTAGGACACAGGAAAGGGAACATCACAAACCGGGGCCTGTCGCTGGGGTGGGGC
>NW_016891922.1:0-1056 GCF_001698545.2 Rhinopithecus bieti | reverse complement strand
AGAACCCGTGTGGGCACACGTGCACAATCCTGGGCTGCAGAGAACCCCAGCCAGTGGGGCGGTGGCGGATGGGGAGGGCACGCCTCCTTCCCAGGAACTCAGCAAGGCTCTTCGCGAGAGCCCAGGGCTGCCCGCAGAGCTTTGGCGTGGGCCTCGCCAGCAGAGTAAGCACCATGAAGTGAGGGCGGCCGGAGACCCTCCCCTGGCCGGGGAGGGGCAGCGGACACATCACTCTTGCTCTCCTGCCTTGGGTGTGGCTCTTGGTTCACCTGCGGGGAAACAGGCTGAAAGGTGACCCTCAGGGCCCAAGGACACACACCCATTGTCCCCAGGTTGCTCCCAGGTTTCTTCTCCAGCGGGTCACGGGGAGAGGGAGGGGCTGGAGTCGTTCGGAAGCTCAGTGCCCGCAGGCAGAGCAGGGAGAGGGAGGCGCCTCAGGTCCCTGCGGAAAGAGGTCCCAGGAGGGTCTCCACAAGAGGGTCCCCACTCTGCGCGTCAGCTCCTCCCGGGAGGGGCTGCGACCTCGGGGAAAGGTCCCTCAGATGTCTTGAGACTCAGTTTCCTCGTTGGTGACACTGGGCGTCTGGAGTCCCCGCGGGACGTGCCAGTCCCCGTCCGAGCACGGCCCCACGCGGAGCCCGTGCCGCCAGATCTGGGGCCCGACGCCCGAGACGCGCAGGTGCCCGGCCCTGCCCTGGCCGAGACCTGCCTCCCGCGCAGCCCCGCAGGAGCTCGAGCTTCTAGGAGCCAGTGTGAGGTCCGGGCTCGGCCTGGGCTGGGCGGAGCCTGCTGCCGAAGCGCCTCAACGCCGGGCCGCCGCCCTCCGCGTGACCTCCACCTTCGCCGTCATGCCCATGTGCACAACGGGGAAACGGAGGCCCACCGCGAGGCAGGCGGGGACAGCCAACTCGCGCGCGCACCCGCAGAGGCCTATTGGCCCAGCCGTCCGCCGTCCGCGCCGCTTCCGACTCCGCGCGAGGGCCTCTGGGGCGGGTAGTCCCCGCGCGCGTCCGGGCTCGGCGGCCATTGGCTGGGGCGGGAGGGGCCGCGCACGCC
>NW_016891921.1:0-363 GCF_001698545.2 Rhinopithecus bieti | reverse complement strand
TCACATTTGATTATTTTCCACTTTAAACTGTTATAAACCATACAGTTAATATCCTTGTGTAAGTACTCTTTGTTCCCTAGTTGAATTATTTCATTAGGGGAAATTCCTAAATGTGAAATTGTCAGGCCAAAAGATATACAACTGCTTTAAGTCTTAAATTTTGTTTTAGCAAAGTTATAAATCACACCATTAAAAGATTTGACTAGGTATGTAAGATTGTTAAGAAACTATTTGTGTTCCTCCCTACCACCTCCCCATCTCTAAAAGTGTTGTTTCAACACTTTAGATATATCTTTCTGTATTTACCTCTGCATCTCTAACATCTCTCTATTGTTATTCTTTTCTGTTTTAGATATTATCTAT
>NW_016891920.1:0-2558 GCF_001698545.2 Rhinopithecus bieti | reverse complement strand
GCACGTGTGCGCACATGTGTTTTGGGTAAACGTGTCTGTGCACCTGTGTGTGGCTTCTCTGGCCAGACCAGGCCGCCCCACTCGTGTCTGCACCCAGTTCCTCCTCACTGTTACACCCGAGGCCCAAGGCCAGCATCAGAGCATCCATGGGTGCTCCCTAACCTCAGCCCTCCCCAGCCAGGGTGGTCTTGGGATACACATAGGGGTGGAGGGAAGTGACTGCTGCTGTTGAATATCAGCATAAAATATTAATACTATTACCTAATGACCTTTTCAGTATCTGTAGGAACTCTTCATGGTATCCCTTTTGTATTTCTGATATTTTAATGATATGTTTCTCGCCATGACCCTGGGTTATTCTAGCTGGAGGGTCCTGTGGGGAAAGTGCCTGGCACACTGCAGGGAATCACTCTTCTAGACCATGTTATCTGAAATCGGGCTCACCTGTCCTTCCCAGAGCCTAGGGTATGCTGAGTTCCAGGGACCAGAAAGAGCTTGGGATAAAAGAAGGTTCAAGGGTAGGGCTTTGACCTGGGCTGAGTCTGCCTGCGCCATCCAAACCTGCAGGCTGGAGTCCTGAGACACAGGCGGTCCAGATGCCCCAGGGCAGGGCCCTCCTGATTAACACCTGCTCCCCTGTACTCGTTAGTAACCTCACCCATCCTACTCTCAAAGCACAGTTGGCCCTGGTATCCGTGGGCTCTGCATGTGTGGATTCAGCCAACAGTGGGTAGAAAAGGGAGTGGATGGCTATGTCTCTGCTGAACATGTACGGACTTTTTTCCTGTCACCATTCTCTAAACAATACAGTATGACAACCATTTACATAGCATCTGCATTGTATCACATTTCATAAATAATCTAGAGATGGTCTAAGGTATACGGGGATGTGCATCGGTTCTATGTGAATGCTAGGCCATTTTCTATCAGAGACTTGAGCATCCATGGATTTGGTATCCACAGTGGGGTGGGGCCCTAGAACTAATCCCCATGGATACCAGGGAATGACTGGATATACTCACTCAGGAAGGCGTCTCCTTGGAGAAAGGCCCCAGTTCAGGACAGACAGGGACATCCTCTTTGGATTACTATCCATCCGTCCATTCACCCACTGGCCCACCTCTAGTACCGTCCCAAGGACAGCCCTAGCAAGTGGAGACAATGAAAAGACTGGCTCACGTTGTCCAGCTTTGAAATCTTGGAAGAAGTTGCCACCAGTATAGGGGTAGGGGTCAATCTCCTCCAGGATCCAGAGAGCATCTTGGCCGGCCTCAGGGTCAGGAAAGGAGCCCTGCTTCTCTACCAGCCAGACAGGTCTGAAGAAGGATGGGGCTGGGGCTGGCCATGCCGATCACTTGGGCCTAATGAGGGGAAAAGAAAGACTGTGGGGCAGAGGGAGCACGGGGCAGCTGGTGGCCTAAGCAGAAGGAACTTCAGAGAAGAGGTTGGGGAGGGCTGTGTTAGTTCATTTTGCACTGCTGTAAAGAAATGCCAGAGACTGGGTAACGTAGGAAGGAAAGCGGTTGAATTGACTCGCAGTTCAGGAAACTTACAATCAAGGCAGAAGGCGAAGGGGAAGCAGGCACCTTCTTCACAAGGCGGCAGGAAGGAGTGAGTGGAGAACAAGGAAGCGCCACACTTTAAAACCATCGGCTCTCCTGAGAACTCACTCACTATCAGGAGAATAGCATGGGAGAAACTGCCCCAAATCCAATCCCCTCCCACCAGTTTCCTCCCTTGACACATGAGGATTACAACTCCCAGTGAGATTTGGGTGGGGACACAGAGTCAAACCCATCAGAGGCTCACTCGGTCTTGCGGCTCCCCAGGGCTCGGGCTGAGTGCAGATCTGATCTGCGGGCCCTGCTCTCCAGCACGCTGGGGCTCCGCCTGTGTATCCCCATCTGCTGCCTCCTGGCGTGTTTCCTCAAAAGGAGGATGGATCTGTTCTCCTGGCCACGTCCTCCCAGGGTGAGGGCATGAAACTGGGCTCTTTGTCCTTCTTGCTCTTGGGTGACAAGCCTTGGTCATCGCTAGGTCCTGTCACTGTCACTGCTTCTAAGTGGAGAGCATTTGCCAAATCTGCCTGGGAGAGGCCGGGGTTCGTCCTCGTTATTTGTTCTATCTTGGTTAGAACAAATTAAGGTTAAGTTATCTGGGCCAGCAGACAATAGAGTGGCACCGAGGAAGGGTGGGCGTAGAGTGCTGGCCTTTGGGCTTGCCTGGACTGTGGTGGGAGGGGTGAAGGTGACCAGGAAGAGGTGGTTATGCTGAGGGGAAGGTGTGTGGCTGGCTTGGGGCAGGACATAAGTAAGAGCCAAGGTCTGTCAGCTCGCAGAGGGGCCGCTGGCACCTGGTCTAGAGGCTGCAGAGGCCAGGGCTTGTCCTTAGTTCCTGGATCCAGGGAGACTTCTGGAGCCTGTGCCTGTGACTTTCTAGGGGTGGAGCTGGTGAGGGCAGGGGAAGGGTGAGAGAGGAGGCCTTGCATGGCAGGGTGCAGGACAGGAAGCTGGCCAGGGACCAGTTTGCAGTGGCTGCTCCCGTCCCCACCCCACCCC
>NW_016891919.1:0-954 GCF_001698545.2 Rhinopithecus bieti | reverse complement strand
AATGATGGTGATGGTGATGGTGATGACAATGATGCTAACAGTGATGATGACAATGACAATACCAGTGATGATGGTGATGACAATAATGGTGATGACAAGGTTGATGATAATGGTGGTGATGGTGATATTGGTGATGGCAGTGATGATACAGTTTAATCTGCAACTCCTTCCTTTGACTCAATACTATCTCCAATTGGCCACCAAGAACTGTGAGTCTACTTCATAAGTAACTAACTCTTAAGTTCATCCTTTAATTTATTTGGAACAGGGCTTAATCTTTCTCAACATCCCCTCATATCATTTACCTGCTTCCAATGTGTGTTCTTCCAATCTGTCTCCACACCGTGCCAATGTAATCTTCCTAAAGTTCAAGTCTGGGTACAGGCACACTCACTCGCTTCATGCAGTTTTACACTTTTATGCCTTTTTTGTGTTCTTCCCTACTTGTCTTTTCTCCTTCTTGTCTTTTAGCAAGACATGTACTCATCCTTCAGGGTCCAGCTCAATGGTGAGAGCCTCTCTGGGGCTTTGGCTGATCTCACCCTGGAATGCACTGCAATGTTCCTTTGCCTAGGTTCCTGCAATGCTTTCTCCATTTATCTGTATAACCCTCACCACTTTCAAGATTACGTTATTATCTGAGTCTATGGTGAGGGAACATACCACATCTGACCTACAGTTTATTGCCAGCCCCCCTCCCAGAGTGGAACACTGAAGGCACACGGCAACTGTTGCAAACGCGCAGGGTAAATGCACCCCATGGAGTGACAGCTATGCAGACCAGAGCCCCTTCTCCCAGGTTCTGTGTTGCCCACACCTCTCTTGACAGTCGTGGGCCAGGGCTTCCCCGGGTTTGGAATACAGATGAGTCTGAAAGCAAATGTTATTCTCTTTCCTTCACTACACAGTAGCATTTATTCTTGCCAAGGTGGCTGTGTGAGTGTGTGTGTGCAT
>NW_016891918.1:0-1045 GCF_001698545.2 Rhinopithecus bieti | reverse complement strand
TGTTGGAGACTGGAGCTGTTCCTATTCAGCCATCTTGCTCCGCCCCCCAAGGCCAAGATTATAAGACAGACCTTTTGTTCACATTGGTTTCCAGTGGAGATGGAGCAAGTGGAGTGGAGATGAAGATAGAACTACAAAAAATGTTTATATACAATCTGTAATATTTTAATCCATTTCTATAAAATTTTATCTAGAAGCAGAATTATTTGTCTTTTAAAATTTGTCTTTCTTTTAGGCACTAACCAGGCTGTATCTGGACAAGGCCACCTTAATATGGAATGGAAATGTTGTTTCAGGGCTGGATGCCCTAAATAATTTTTTTGACACATTGCCTTCTAGTGAGTTCCAGGTCAATATGTTAGATTGCCAACCAGTTCATGGTAAGATCATGATCTTTCAAGATGCTTCCTTTGTTTTCCTTTAGTAAGCACTGAGCTTTTATACCAAAAGCAGCGAGAAACTTTTAGTAGTAGAACTATTTACTTATTTGAGCAAGTTAAATATTATGAAAATTTAACTGTCCATTCAAACTTTGGTCTTCCTTCAGATTCTTTCCACTACTAGGTTTTGATGGATTGTGTGATTTTGGCTTATTAAAAGTTGTATGTAAAGTTGAGATTAAGTGTGACTTTTGTAAATAGAGGGGAAAGATAATCTGATTTCTCGAAATAGTTGCCTGCTGGACCCTGGAATGTCTCCAGAGTAAAATTATACCGTATCTCTGATTAATGTGTTTCAGTATCTTACAATCTATTAATATTTCACAGAAATTTACTCTGTTATGTGAAAGGATGACTTTTGACAAGACAATTTGATTCCAGGTAGATGGATACAGTTGAATATAACCTCTAGGTGGAGTCCTAAGTGCCTTAAATTGTAGTTTAGGGTGATTTTTTTTTTCCTTTATAATTTCTGAAAAGAACAATAGTTTAAGAAGCAAAACATGAGTAAGCTCCGTTAGAAAACTGAAATTTTAATTCTGAAATATTTATATATATATATGAAGGAAATGGTCCTATGCTAGATATAAGCCCCCCTCATTTTA
>NW_016891917.1:0-2506 GCF_001698545.2 Rhinopithecus bieti | reverse complement strand
GCAGAGTTGATTAATATTAATATAATCACTATTATACTCATAGCTTTTGCTATTTCATAATCACAAACAAAGAAAAGTTGAGTCAAGTAGCAATTCCCCATATTAAATTCCTATATACCTTTTGAACAAACATTGTATACAACAATATTTGAAGGATTTTTTGTTTTTTTGTTTTAGAGACAGTGTCTCTCTCTGTCGCCTAGGCTGGAGCACAATGGTGTGATCATAGCTCATTGCAGCCTTGATCTCTTATGCTTAAGGGATCCTCCTGCCTCAGCCTCCTGAGTAGCTGTGACTACAGGCATATGTCGCTATGACCTGCTAATTTTAAATATTTTGTGAAACAATGTCTCACTATATTGCCCAGGCTGGTCTCGAACTCCAGGGCTTATGTAATCCTCCTACCTCGGCCTCCCAAAGTGCTGGGATGACAGGCATGAACCACCACTCCTGGCCAATATTTGAAGTTTTAATGTGGCAAATAACTTTGCTTCTTGTTTGTTAACTAATCTAGACAGCACTACTCATCAGGCATAATGCATATCTAAAATGTTTCAGTGTTTTGTTTTAATAACACTCATAGTGGAGAGATCAATCTTACATAAATGTGCTGACAGAAATGAAAGAAGAGATTTTAAGACAATTTCAGCAAGGTCAGGACATTTGTTTTAACTTTTATTCAACAAGGACTAAGCAATGCTGTATTTTCAAAACTCATATTCAACCTTTGATCAGTAGCCAGTTCTAACAATTAATCTTGTAAAGTTATAATTGAACTTACATTATCTTTTGGTGAAAAGATGGATTAAAAGTTCTATGAATTTCCTGTGTATGAATTTTCTTTTGAAGGAAAATAAAATCCAAAATGTTCTATCAAATGTGTAAGGTATTCAGAGAAAACTTTTGCTGATGTGATGTTAAGATAATTACCTACGTCAATGATAATTGTGAAATTGTGGAACATGTTGTAATAGTCGATAAAACTCTGTTCCTTCAAGATTCTAACTTTGTTGTTGTCCTTAGATATTATCTGCCATTGAAAATATGTTGTATTACTTCCTTACATGGGCTAAGTACAGAGCTTAGATCATAAATATGCTGAAAATATAGGACAAAAAAATCCAGCTGGCTGTCCAACTCATATCTTTAAAAGTTAGGTTAAACTAGTTTCTTATCTTGCAGAAACACTGAGAAAGTATTCTATAGTTCAAACATTCTTGACAGAACTTTCCTCTTGATAATCATCATATCCAGCATGCAATATCATTGTTCATATTCAGTTTCTATATTATCAGGAAATATAGAGAACAATCTAAATTGTAATGCATTCGCTTCTATGTATCTCAGATTTTACCACATCACTGTGCACATTGGTTAGTTCAGCTTATACAATTTTGTGGCAAGATTTTCTTGAAGGAAAGAGCATTGATTGACGTTCTGGGGACACCTTAATCTGAGTAACTACCCAAAATGTTTTCCTGTAATTGCAGTTGAGTCATCAGAACATTACTTCTACATGAAATTTAAACATCAAACCATATTCATTGACAGACTATTGTCTTCATAGTTTTATACAGTGAAATGCTAGGTGTGTTTGTCAGCAATAGGGTTGAAAAAAGGAATTCTATCTTAATATTACCATTATATTGGAATTGTCCATATACTAAAAAAATTACTGTATTAATTCTCTGTTAATGCTATCGAGTTGCAGTGGAAAATGCTTTGCAAGCTTTATGTGTTTTGTTTGTTTGTTTGTTTGCTTGTTTGAGACGGAGTCTCGCTCTGTCGCCCAGGCTGGAGTGCAGTGGCCCTATCTGAGCTCACTGCAACCTCCACCTCCCTGGTTCAAGCGATTCTCCTGCCTCAGCCTCCCCAGCAGCTGGGACTAAAGGCATGTGCCACCACACCCAGCTAATTTTGTATTTTGGTAGAGACGGGGTTTCACCATATTGACCAGGCTGGTCTGGAACTCCTGACCTCATGATCCACCTGCATCAGCCTCCCAAAGTGCTGGGATTACAGGCGTGAGCCACCGCACCTGGCCACAAGCTTTATGTTTTTTTCTGAGTTGATCATCCATAAACTAGCCTGTTCCTGTCATTGGAAAGTGATATTTGAACTACCTTCTTTGCAACCAAATTTACCCAGCATTTTCAAGTGAACCTCTTTCTTGCTTCTTTCATTAATGTCTTGGCAATTGTATATGGATTTTAGTCTTAAACCAAAGGGCTGTTTTATAAGAAGCCTGCACAGCACTAATGCTTCTGTGAAACAAATTGCACATCTACTTCTGTCGGCTTTTACATCAATACTCTTTCTTTCAAGGATTATTTTGTTTGTTTGGTGAACTTTTCTTTTAGTATGTAATTGCTGCCTACATTTTGATATATCTTACTGGTTCTTTTAGCTAGAAAATCTCCACAAGCAATACACCGCGTTTTAAGTACTTTACCACCAGTTATGGCTACAAAGTTGATCTCACTATTTGAAGAAATACTTCTGAATA
>NW_016891916.1:0-1045 GCF_001698545.2 Rhinopithecus bieti | reverse complement strand
CAATGATAACTGTGTGGGTATGAAAGGGGAATCGACAGATAAAGCCCAGTTGCCCAAGGTGTGGATACAAGAGAAAGCCCCTCATAAAGATGAGACCCAAAGGTGTAAGAGTAAATAGGAAAGAAACACCAAATCAAATGAAAGCCAAACAACACAAAGAACAACATACAGAAGGAACAGCAAAAAAAAAAAAAAAAAAAAAAAAAAAAAAAAAAAAAAAAAAAAAAAAAAAACTTGCTGATCTCAACCTTGATACTGGATAGAACGGGAAAAAAAAAATCTCCCCTAAGAATACACATTTATAACCACAAGCTGGCTCCTCCCAGGAATTTATAGTCCAAATTCATACTACCTGCATGGCCAGAAAATATCTTGAGCAAAGTATATAATTTACAGTGCTTCAAGGCTGGAAGTGGCTCTAGGCAACTGGCAAATCCTCTCTGTAAGAAGGCAACATCAACTCAGGCGCAAAGAATTCTCACAGATAAAATAAAACTCAAGGTAAAACTATCAATCTCATCAACTCTAAAACACATATTTTCAGGTTATACATCTCTGACATTGAAGTGAATTTCACAATTCAGGTATTTAATAATGTATATCAAACTGGCAGTAGTTGTAATATAGCTGTGATTGCTTATTCATGCATGAATACCAAAACTCCAACATCAAATCTTATAGAAAGAGAGTCAGAAACTTGGAAGAAAGTCCTACAGACAATAGTAAAACACTCTTTTAACCCTTGCAAACCAAATGGTTGTACAGGGGAAGTATGGAATAAGAGTATTTCTCAAAATTCCCAAAGCAGAAATAAATATTCATCAATTACTTCTAGCTAAGTTGAATCTCAACTACTTTATATTATTTGTTGCTTTTATGAATGATTTCTTATTTCTGATATCAATGTAAACCTAGCTAACAAGCACAGCAACAATGACTTTTATTTTATGGATTTAAAAAAAATTTTACTTTACTAACATTCCTGATGACCAAATTATAATATTGCATGAGAAAGCATACAGTTTTACCACTTTTAAATAAAAAG
>NW_016891915.1:0-407 GCF_001698545.2 Rhinopithecus bieti | reverse complement strand
ATCTAGTGTGGGCAACTGAAAAGGCGTGGTTCCAAACCCCTTATACGACCTTTGGACAGAGTCCAGATGCGTGTTCTACTGTTACATTTCCAAAATCATAGGTGAAGCATCTGCCAATGAAATGTTAATTGCTGGATGAAAATTGACAGCATGGGAGGTGTGTGCCAAAGGCCTGGTCTCTCAAGTGTTCTTGACTGGAACTTTCACTGAGGAGTTTATGACTCAAATTAGGGAGCTTTCCTTATATAATGCAGTTGTGCTAGAAGAATGTAAGCCCCTTGTTTGCTGTAATATTAAGATGGAGTTGGAAGAGGTCAATGAGAGAGAGTGTGAGGGGCTGAGGAAGATCTGGGGCTCAGCCCAAGTGGTAGAATCCATGGTACAGCATGTTGAAAATAAAATTAGTG
>NW_016891914.1:0-1062 GCF_001698545.2 Rhinopithecus bieti | reverse complement strand
TTGGCAATACGGGCTCCTTTTTGATTCCATATAAACTTTAAAGTAGTTTTTTTTTTTTTTTCAATTTTGTGAAGAAAGTCATTGGTAGCTTGATGGGGATGGCATTGAATCTATAAATGACCTTGGGCAGTATGGCCGTTTTCACAATATTTATTTTTCCTATCCATGAGCACGGAATGTTCTTCCATTTGTTTGTGTCCTCTTCTATTTCATTGAGCAGTGGTTTGTAGTTCTCCTTGAAGAGGTCCTTCACTTCCCTTGTAAGTTGGATTCCTAGGTATTTTGTTCTATTTTAAGCAATTGTGAATGAGAGTTCACTCATGATTTGGCTCTCTGTTTGTCTGTTATTGGTGTATAGGAACGCTTGTGATTTTGCACACTGATTTTGTATCCTGAGACTTTGCTGAAGTTGCTTATCATCTTAAGGAGATTTTGGGCTGACACGATGGGGTTTTCTAACTATACAATCATGTCATCTGCAAACAGCTACAATTTGACTTCTTTCCTTAATTGAATACACTTTATTTCTTAATATGTTCTGGAAAACCCGGCAAAATGGACACGTTAGGGAGCTCTTAGAGGCACTCCTATATCCCAGATTCCGGGCAAGTATAAAGGTGGAAGTCAATGCAAAAGAGGTAACACTGAAGCTAAGAAAACTGCCACACCATATCATATCCTCAGAAGAGAAAACTGCTGAGAGAGCCACAGATGTCATCAAAATATCATTGCTTGGCCTCTGATCTTAAATACAAATGAATGAGAAAACATCATTATCAATTTTGTTTAGATAATTTGTGCCACACTATTTCAAATGAATATTTGTTGCATTTCAGCTCTACAGTTTATAGACAAACTGGTTATCAGATTAAATAAACAAATTGAGGGAATAGCAGAGGTTAATTCTTGATGAGATGTGACCCAGCTAGTCACAAAATCCTGGGAGAACCCAAACATTGGGACCTAGACGGAAACCAAGCCGCAGGGTCCTTTGGACACATTTAGGTAAACTTTCCTTACGGGGATGTGAATGTATTTTATTTATCATCTATCTGTTCTCCA
>NW_016891913.1:0-515 GCF_001698545.2 Rhinopithecus bieti | reverse complement strand
TTTTCTTTTAGCAAAAGTTTAAACATTATCTCAGTAAAATGATTTCATCATCATAATTTTAAACCTACTGAAATCACAGGTTTGAATTAAATTGATCCAAGGTGTGATTAAGATAAATTTCTAAATTGCAGGTAGTTTTACTTAGTTTGCTAGTCTTCTCTTGGGAATTTACTGAGACTTTAAGTCCCATGGGCATTTGAAAAAAAATATTGTCTTCTGTGTTCATGGTATAGAGTTTGACATACCTATTTTACCTTAGCCTAACTTTTTTATACTTATCTGCCATGTATTAAAAGGTGAGTCTTTTATTACCTTTCTGTTTCTTCTTATACTTTTCCCACTTTTGTTTTGCTCTGATGGTTTGTTACTTGATACAGTAAGATTCACAAATGTTGTATTTTCATTGTGGCTTATATTCCTTATTATTGTTAAATGGCCCCAATGTCTGACATAATGCTTTTGGTCCTATTTTCTGTCCCCATTTGCATGTTATGTTCTGCTCATCATTTTACTTT
>NW_016891912.1:0-1035 GCF_001698545.2 Rhinopithecus bieti | reverse complement strand
ACTGTAGTCCACAATTTGCTCTGAAATATCCCTTTACAGATTAGATGATAACAGCATTAGCAAACTGCTCCATGAAAAGAAGGGTGTAACTCTGTGAGATGTAGTCACATGTCACAAAACTGTTTCTCAGAAAGTTTCTTTCCAGTTATTATCTCAGGATATTTCCTTTTCACCATATTTCTCACTGTGCTTCCTGAATATCCCATTTGCAGATTCCACGATAAAAGTGTTACCAAACTTCTCAAAGTAAAGAAAGGTGTAAATCTGTGAGATGAATTCATGTATCACAAAGCAGTTTCACAGAAGACCTTTTGGTTTTATCTGGGGATATTTCCTTTGTCACTATAAGCTTCAATGCACTCCCAAATATCCTATTAT
This sequence comes from Rhinopithecus bieti, assembly GCF_001698545.2. Taxonomy (NCBI): domain Eukaryota; kingdom Metazoa; phylum Chordata; class Mammalia; order Primates; family Cercopithecidae; genus Rhinopithecus; species Rhinopithecus bieti. The sequence goes on along the minus strand of NW_016891912.1, from coordinate 657 downwards.
GGATTCCTAGAAAACAGTGTAATATGTATGCTCAATGAAAACAAAGGTGTAAATATGTGAGAAGAACTCACACATAACAAAGCAGTTTTCAGAAAGCTACTTTCTAGTTTTATCTCAGGATATTTTCTTTTCACTATAAGCCTCAATGTGCTCCCAAATATCTCTTTGCGGATTCCACAAAACAGTGTTAGCAAACTGTTCCATGAAACGTAAGACGTAACTCTGTGAGATGAATTCACAATCATATAGCAGATCCTCAGAAAGCTACTTTTGGTTTATATCTTAGGATATGTCTTTTGTCACCATAGGCTTCAATGTACTCCCAAATATCCTACTGCAGATTCCTCAAAACATTCTTATCAAACTGCTCAATAAAAGAATGGTGGAACTCTGTGAGGTGAGTTCACACATCAAAAGCAGCTTCTCAGAAAGCTTCTTTCTAGTTTTAACTGAGGGTATTTGCTATGCCGCCACAGGTTTCAATACAATCCCAAATATCTGTTCTCAGATTTCCCAAAACAGTGCTACCAAACTGATCCATGAAAAGAATCATGTAACTCTGTGGGATGAATTAACACATCACAAAGCAGTTTCTCAGAAAGCTTCTTTCTACTCTTTCTATGAGGATTTTCCTGTGTCACCATAAGTTTCAGTGCA
>NW_016891911.1:0-1048 GCF_001698545.2 Rhinopithecus bieti | reverse complement strand
CCAGTACCTGCCCAGATGGAATATTTGTGCCCCAGTGGTTACTATGCAACAGGACCTGGCACTGGCTAGGGAGCTATGGCCACAGGCTCTCTGCAGCTGGCCACAAAAAAAGAGTCTTCTCCTCCCCTATGCTAATTTACTGGATCCTCTTCTCTCATTCTCACTTAACCACTTCATTGCCTGAAAGCAGACCCAAAATTGCTCCTTGGACTGAAAATAGTCATTTTTTTCAGCCACCTATAGTGGCTACATCTCCTGGAGAACTTTGATTTTCTAGACACAGAGGGAAGGACAGGATACTGACAGGGCCTGGGTGGAAGATGCTGAAGGGGTCTTGTGGGGAAGGGAGGGAGCAGGGGCCCAGCCTCTTGGGGCCTTTCCCTTAAGAGGCTCCCTCCTCCTCCAATCCCATGCTGCTCCAATCTGTTCTCAGAGTTAGATAGATACAAGCAGCCCTCCTCCAAAGATTGGTCCTTGATTTCATCCCCTATTCACACCCTTTATTGAGATAGGTCTCCTCTTTCTCTGTGTATCAAAGCCTCCCAATACATTTAAGATGAAGAGAATGGAGCCAGGCAGTGTGCTGCCCAGGGAATCCTCTAACCCCTGGCCCATGGATAAACTCCATCCCCACCCCTCTCATGCTGCACTGCCACCAGCGTCAGGTTTTGGTATCAGGATGATGCTGGCCTCACTAAATGAGTTAGGGAGGAGTCCCTCTTTGTCAATTGTTTGGAATAGTTTCAGAAGAAATGGTACCAGTTACTCTGTACCTCTGGTAGAATTTGGCAGTGAAAACATCTGGTCCTGGGTTTTTTTGGTTAGTAAGCTATTTATTATTGCCTCAGTTTTAGAACTTGTTATTGGTTTACTCAAAGATTCGACTTCTTCAAAAAAATTTCAACAACAACAGATAAATCTAGAATTTAATAACAGATGTACCATAGTTCTTAAAGTATAATTTTTTACTCTCCCCAGTCTGCCATTTTACTAAAGACAAATCATGGTATGACCAAGTTGCTTTATTATACTTGGCCTGATTATTTGT
>NW_016891910.1:0-439 GCF_001698545.2 Rhinopithecus bieti | reverse complement strand
TGGAACATCAGTTCCCTGCCCAGGCTCCAGCTACACGGCCCTGAAACTAAAACATCAGTTCTCCCCGTGTCTCCAGCTGCACCGCCCTCAAACTGGAACATCTGCTCCCCATCAGGTCTCGAGCTGCACGGCCCTGCAACTGGAATATCAGCTCCCCGCCGGGTCTCCAGCTGCACGGCCCTCAAATTGGAACATCAGCTCAGCCCTGGCTCCAGCTGCATGGCCCTCAAACTGGAACATCGGCTCCCCGCGGATCTATAGCAGCACGGCCTCAAACTGGAACATCAGCTCCCTGCCAGGTATCCTGCTTCATGGCCCTAAAATGGAACATTAGCTCCCCGTAGGGTCTCCAGCTGCATGGCCCTTAAAACTGGAACATCGGCTCCCCGCGGGTCTCCAGATGCACAGCCCTCAAACTGGAACATCGGCTCCCCCGGAT
>NW_016891909.1:0-1617 GCF_001698545.2 Rhinopithecus bieti | reverse complement strand
TACAAAATTGAAGACCCAAAGAAAATGAAATGAACATATAACTAAGCTGTTAGCTTAAAGGTTTTTGCTTTGTTTTGTTTTGTAGATTCAAGCTAAGTGCTACATTGAGCAGGATTGCCCAGAAACCATTAAAATAGCCATTCATTGATTCAGCTCTACAATTATACACTCAACACACATTGATTGAGAATTTATTATGTGTTAGGAATTGTTCATGGGACAGTGGATAAAGTGGTGAACAAGATGGTCATTGTCTCTTCTCTCAAATTGTTCAGAGTTTAGTTCGGAAGACATATAAGTAAAATCACAATGATAGGAAATGCGATATGTGATACGTATTATGTAAAGGGTGGACAGTATAGTATTGAGGCTGAGTTCTCTGGCTCTGGAGTTTGGCTGTCTGGTTGGATTCCCATCCCTGGTTTTATCCATTATATGACATAAGCAAAATACCCTTTCAGTCTTAGTTTTCTCATAAGTACAATGATGATAATAATAGTATCCATCTCTTAGGGTTGTTTTGAAAATGCAATGAGATAATCCATTTAAAGCACTGGGCACAAATCACTCAACATATGTTAAAGAATGTTATTAATGAGCCCACAGGTTGCTGTAAGGGGCAGTAAGAAATGACATAGGGGTGAGAATTGGGAATCGTAGGGTTGGAACTTCCTTCCAGAGTTGATGGCATTTGCAAAAGTATAAATGCATTTTGAGAACTTAAAATTGTTTAGTATGGTGGACAAACAATCAGTGGTTAGAATTGAACATGTTGACTTCCAGCTGAGTGTATCCATCCAGTAGACAGTAGAATATGGATCTGTAATATGGTAGAAAGAGTTGAGCTGAAGTTTTGGAGGTCGTAAGCATGTGATGGCCGAAGACATAAATGTCAATGATGGAGAAGGAAGTCATTTAAGGAGTTTCAACTCTAGAATTATATGATTAGTGTTATAGAAATATCACTCTGATAACAGTGAGGAACATCGATTTGGAATGGGTGATACGAGCACTGCTTTGAGACCAATGGCAAAAGTGTAATAGAAGTTGTCAGTTTTACGAGATTTTGACTAACATAATTCCTCTAAATAATAATGCATCATAACATGAAAAGTAAAGTAGTACGGGTAATTATGTAAATAATCATCCAAAATGCATATTAAAGATGTAGTGATATCTGGTTCAAAGTCATCATTTTAGGAAATCACACACTATTATAACCAGCAGAACACTTTTTTATGTATCTTAATATAATTTTTTTCTTTGCCTTGCACCAATCTCCCTCTTATTCTAGAAGATGCATACATGTGTCTGGTAAGATTTAGGATAGTTACAGCAGAAATTCAAATATGTGATCAGTTAATATATTCATAATGTTCAAGAGGAATTAGATTGAGTCCCTAAAGTGAGAGATTTTAGGACTGAAGTTGAACGAGGTGTTTTCCTCTTGAAATCCAGGCTTTGTTGAGAGGGAGAGTTTTCTATCCTCTTATCTCTTTTCTATACTTATTTAATATGGGAGATTTTGTTTTCAATAGAGTAGAGCAGAGGACTTTTGGACTGTGTACAGGGACTTGACGGAGGATAAAGACAGTGATGATAGAAGGATATATCATG
>NW_016891908.1:0-805 GCF_001698545.2 Rhinopithecus bieti | reverse complement strand
TTATCTTGGCCTCATTTCTCCAGCAGTTGAGATGACGGAGATTAAAATGTCAAAGCTCCGAGCTGATGAGTGGGTTCTCACGGTGCACATCACCTGTCTGTTTTGACAGTCTTTGGCTGTTAAGAGTGATTAATGGAAGGCATCACAGAAAGGAACGTGTCTCAATTCTGTCCCATTCTTTGCAGCTAATAGCCCCAGTATACGAAAATGCTAATGTATGGCTCCCGGGGAAGCGTCACCGATCCTAATATTGTTACTGTCGTGGTAACGTCCATGAAGCTCGTGCTGGAGCTGGAGGAGCTGGGGCCTGCAGCACGGGGTGGAGAAAAGCCTGATGCCTCTGCCTCGGTACCAAGAGCCTTGCACCCCAATGTCCTCTCAGCATTTGGGCGTTTGAGAGGAGCAGGGAAGAGGGGCTCTGTGAGAAGAGCAGGGAGACAAGAGGAGTCTGGGAGGGGAGTGCTCAAGAAAGAAGATGAAAGCTGGGGACAGAACAGATGTGCCAAGTATTCACCCAAACCAGAGGGCAGCAGGACATTCGAGAGCCGCCATCCTGCTCTTCGGAGATGCATTTGCACTTTGTGCCTTTCTTGGAAAAGTCAAGTTGTCATGGAGTCACCAGTGCCCCTGGTACAGGGCTGTCTTCACAACACCCCAGAGTGCTCGCCCCGAATGCCTGCTCACCATGTTCACACGCTCTGGAGACAACACACAGCCTATGACTCGCCACGTTCACACTCTCTACAGACAGCACACAGCCTGTGGCTCACCGTGTTCACACGCTCTAGAGACAGTACACAGCCTG
>NW_016891907.1:0-916 GCF_001698545.2 Rhinopithecus bieti | reverse complement strand
AAGCTCCCTGTAGGGTCTCCAGCTGCATGGCTCTCAAACTGGAACATTGGCTCCCCACCCGGTCTCCAGCTGCACGGCCCTTAAACTGGAACATCAGCTCCCCTCCTGATCTCCAGCTGCACGGTTCTCAAACTAGAACATCATCTCTCTTGCCATGTGTCCAGCTGCACGGCCCACAAACTGGAACATCAGCTCCCCGCCGGGTGTCCGGCTGCACGGCCCTCAAACTGGAACATCAGCTCCCCACTGGGTCTATAGCAGCACTGCCCTCAAACTGGAGCATTAGCTTACCCGTGTGTCCAGCTCCCAGGCCCTCCAATTGGAACATAAGCTCCCTGATGAGTCTCCAGATGCACGGCCCTCAAACTGGAACATCAGCTCCCCGCCGAGTCTCCAACTGCACGGCTCTCAAACTAGAACATCAGCTCCCCCCAGATCTACAGCTGCACGGCCCTCAAACTGGAACATCAGCTCCCCGCTGGGTCTCCAGCTGCACGGCCCTCAAACTGGAACATCGGCTCAGCCCTGGGCTCCAGCTGCACAGCCCTCAAACTGGAACAGGAGCTGCCCCACCGAGTTCAAACTGTTCCAGTTTGAGGTCTGTGCAGCTGGAGACCTGGCGGGCAGCTGACATTCCAGTTTGAGCGCCATGCAGCTGGAGACTCGGGGTAGCTGATGTTGCAGTTTGAGGGCCGTGCAGCTGGACACATGGCAAGAAAGCTGATGTTCTAGTTTGAGAACCGTGCAGCTGCAGACCAGGTGGGGAGCCAGTGTTCCAGTTTGAGAGCCGTGTAGCTGGAGACCCTACAGGCAGCTGATGTTCCAGTTTGAGGGCCGTGCAACTGGAGACCAGGAGGGGAGCTGATGTTCCAGTTTGATGTTCCCCCCCGGGTCTCCAGGTGCACGGCCCTCATAC
>NW_016891906.1:0-629 GCF_001698545.2 Rhinopithecus bieti | reverse complement strand
CGCTTATCCTTGCATAGTCCTTGAGCACCAGCTGTTTGGTTGCAGTTGATTTTTTCTGCATCTGGACATAACCTTCTGTGCCATGTTCCTGTGTCTTCAGCAGCCAAAGTCCTCTGGAAAGGCATTTGCAGAGGATTGTGTTGGGCACTCTGCCTCTCCTCCCTGTGCTATACCCAGTCCTTGCATCCTTGGCGCTCATGAGGACTCCCCAAATCCTTGAGCTGGCCAGGTTCAGCACTGTATAGCAGGCCCTTCCCTGCCAAGAGCTAGCCCCCCTCATTTCTGCCAGCAGCCCCAGGTAATAATTACTGTGTGTGTCAGACACATTTGTGAGATTGCTGCCTCCTCACACCAAGGACTACGTTTACTTCATCAACATGTCTCTTCTTTCAGGTTGTTGGCATGGAGCCGAGGCCGAGGAGGCCCCTGAGCAGAGTGCTTCTGTAGGACTGTGCAGTTCAAACGTTCAGCAACACCAGAAGCAGCACTGTGGAGAGAAATCCTTAAAACACAAGAGGGCAGGGTTCCAGTTTTGAGGAGTTGCAAAGTTCAACTATCAGAGAAGTCCTTGCAAAGCAGGGAGGTTGGGAAGGACCTCCCGACCAGCTCAGTTATTCTCAAGCACCAGG
>NW_016891905.1:0-878 GCF_001698545.2 Rhinopithecus bieti | reverse complement strand
TGGTATGTTGCTCAGTTTCGAAAGTCTGTCTTTGAAGAATCTGTGAAGGGATATGAGTGATGCCCAGAGGCTTATGGTGAGCGAGGAAACATCTTCCGATGAAGCCTGCAGACAAACATTCTGAGCAACTGCTTTGCGATGTGTGTAATCGTCACATATAGTTAAACCATTCTTTGGATTGAGCAGCTTGAAATCACTGTTTTGTGGAATCTGAGGAAGGACATTTGGGAATGAACCTTAGAATATAGAGAAAGAAATATCCTCAAGTAAAATCCAGAAGGAGGCTTTCTGTGAAACTGGTCTGTGTCGTCTTAATTCCTCCCACCCAGGTTGATGCCGATGGAGAAAAGGAAAATAGCCTCAGACAGAAAGTGGAAAGAAGCTTTCTAGGAAACTACTCTGTGATATGTGTAATCATCTCACATCGATAAAGCTTTCCTTATATTATGCAGCTTGGAGTCTCTCATGGACGGATCCACAAAGGGACCTTTGGGAGCACATTCACAGCAATCGTGAAAAGGAAATATCTTCTGGTAAAACTGGAAAGAAGCTTTCTGTGAATCTGCTTTTGCCATGTTTTTTCATCTCACATAGATGAAGCTTTCTTTACATTACACAGCTTGGAAACTCCCTCGTGGATGGATCAGCGAAAGGATATATGGGATCACATTTGGGTCTATGGTGAAAGAGAAAATATAGTCACATAAAACTGGAGAGAAGCTTTCTGTAAAACTGCTTGGCGATGTGAGCATTCCAATCAGGGATTTTAACTTTCTTCTCATAAGGCACATGTTGAACATTGTTCCTGTAAAACCAAGAGAGTGATATTCGGAGCACATTGAAGACTATGGCAAAAAGTGAAATGTCGTCTAATAGAA
>NW_016891903.1:0-625 GCF_001698545.2 Rhinopithecus bieti | reverse complement strand
TATTGTAATTTATATATCATATTAAATAATGTAATTATTTTATAATTATTTCATAATTTTAAAATTAGAGACGGGGTTTTGCCATGTTGCCTAGGTCGGTCTTGAACTCCGGCCTCAAGTGATCTGCCCGCCTCGGCTTCCCAAAGTGTTGGGATTACAGATGTGAGCCACTGTGCCTGGCCCACATAATATAATCTATAATATAATCTTAGTAAACATAAATTTAGCATAGTTTAAGGTAAATAATGAAACATTTCAGCATGGTCTGCCTGCCCCGCCCCACCAGCCCCTCACCCAGCTTCATCTTCTTGAGTGTGGAGTCCGAGTCATCGCGGGGCCGCTTGCGGGTGTCCTTGCTGCTTGGCATGTTGCGGGCGATCTCAGCCTGAGGTGTGCCCAGGTCCACCAGCAGGGTGGTGATCTGGGCCTGGAACTCCAAGGAGGCCGGGTGCTTCAGCACACTCAACAGGTGCAGCTTCAGATTCTTCCGCACGCTGCTCACCTGTGATTTGGCCAGCGTCGGGGCAGGTTGGCTGTGAAGAAAGCGGCAGGAGCTGTGTCTTGTGGACAGAACTCATGGCATGCTGCCAGTCCTAATTCTCAACCCCAAACTTGGGCAGTGGTC
>NW_016891902.1:0-802 GCF_001698545.2 Rhinopithecus bieti | reverse complement strand
GAACCAGGAACCTCTTTAGTCTGGGCCTTCCGGACTCTGTAGCCCAAGTCCCTCCCTCCACACCTAGATTGTCTGAGTGACTGGCAGGTATGGGGATGGCTACTCAGTAGCACTTCCTGGAGCATCTGTGGTCTCAAAGTGCTTTCCGTGTAAGGTCTCTGGACTCTGGCTCAACAGCTGAGCCCTCTCAAGTCCCAGGCTAGGGCCACAGGGGTCAAGGTCACCATCGCAGGGGCCAGCAGGCTCCTCTGCAATGGCCGGTCCTTGGCCCAGGCGTTGGGTGAGCAGGGCCCAGGAGCCTTTTCACATCAGTTGTTGGAAAGGGACTTCCCCACTGAGGGGTACCCCTGCCCTCACCTGAGCTCTTTGCTGTGGCACTACCAAGAATACCAAAGGAGAGCTGGGCACAGTGGCTCACGCCTATAATCCTAGCACTTTGGGAGGCTGAGGTGGGCAGATCACCTGAGGTCAGGAGTTCAAGACCAGCCTGGCCAACATGGTGAAACCATCTCTACTAAAAGTACAAAATTAGCTGGGCGTGGTGGCGTGCGCCTGTAGTTCCAGCTATAGGAGAATCACTTGAACCTGGGAGGTGGAGGTTGCAGTGAGCCAAGATGGTGCCACTGTACTCCAGCCTGGATGACAGAGTAAGACATTGTCTCAAAAAAAAAAGTACCGCCAGGCGCAGTGGCTCAAGCCTGTAATCCCAGCACTTTGGGAGGCCGATACGGGTGGATCACGAGGTCAGGAGATTGAGACCATCCTGGCCTACACGGTGAAACCCCGTCTCTACTAAAAAACA
>NW_016891901.1:0-409 GCF_001698545.2 Rhinopithecus bieti | reverse complement strand
TCAGCTGCCCCTGCCATCTCCAAAGGGCCTCAGAACTCATAGCCGCATTTGCTCAAGTTAATGTGTCATGGACATGTTTTCCCACGTCTTCAGCATTCATTTTGGAATATCAGCTTGTCAGCCACTACAGTCCTTGGAAATAATACAATCCTGTCTACATTTGCAGTTGGTTGTCCCACAGTCACCGTACCTGTGAAGTGCGCGTGTGTGTGCCTGCATGTGTGTACATTCTTATATGTTGTACCGTCTACCCTGGGACTCCTGGAGATTCATCAGCGTCCCAGAGATTTCCAGGAGTGACTTTGAGATGCTCAGTAGCTCGTCTGTGTGTTCCACAGGTTTGGCGTCACCCACTGCCATAACCCCAGTAGCCTCACCCATTTGCAGTAAAACAAGAGGCACCACACCC
>NW_016891900.1:0-820 GCF_001698545.2 Rhinopithecus bieti | reverse complement strand
AAATAAATACATTAGGTTACTCCTGAAGCATCCGTTTTTAGCTTTTCTCTTGACTGAAGATCAAATATCCCTTTGTGAGCTGGCCCGCAGCTCCTTTGCTCGTGTGTATAAACCTCAGATGTTACTACATTTTATATCTACCAGAGCCATTCAAGCAACAGTATTTGAACCACTAGTCTTTAAAAAAAAATTCTACCAAGTTACTCTCATGTGCAGATATTGAGTTCACTTTTCATTTTTTGCCAGATTTCTTTGCACTACTTTAAACAAAAAATAGTTAAATTTATTTTTTCCTTGATTGACATCCCAATTTGCTTCAGTGACAAAACTTACTACTAGGTCTTTGTACTTTTTTAAAAAATCTATAAATTTAATGCACTGCCCAAGTGAAATGTCCTAGTCGTCATTGTGATTAAGGAGTCCACTTTCCAGGTAGCTAGTAGGGATACTATTCCCTTCCTCTCCTAGCAAGTTTTATTCCTTCACCCACATTCCTGCTACACTAGATGACAGCCAGTGATGGAATTATAAAGACGTCTGTGGTTGTTTCTCAAATGTGGCAGGTTGAAGATGGACTGCCAAAGGTGATCTAGGGTAGGTTGTCTTCCTGTCCATGTATTCTAGATTGCCATAGACAGTGATCTGGCTATCAACCTGGGTTTACTTGGATTATTGAGGGCACCTGCCTAAACCAGAATCTTTCATCAGAAACCTTAACCTAACAAAACAAATCTTGAGTATCTCGTGTCCTGCTCTTAGGAATTTTGTCTCATTGTTAAAATATATATATATTCAATTTAATTTAATTTTATTTTTTTAA
>NW_016891899.1:0-258 GCF_001698545.2 Rhinopithecus bieti | reverse complement strand
GATATAATCCCAATCATATATTTTTGCTTTGGTTGCCTGTGCTTTTCAGGTCTTACACAAAAAAACATTTGCCCAGACCAATGTTCTGGAACATTTCCCCAAAGTTTTATTCTAGTAGTTTCATTGTTTTAGGTCTTCTATAGAAATCTTTTATCCACTTTAATTTGATTTTTTTTATAGTGGGGAAAAAAAGACCAATTTTATTCTTTTTTTTTTTTTTTTTTTTGTGTTTTTTTTTTAAATATTTTTTTTTTTTTC
>NW_016891898.1:0-258 GCF_001698545.2 Rhinopithecus bieti | reverse complement strand
AAATAGGCGCTATCTGTATAAATATTGAGTGCTTGACAGGGGAAAGCTGTTAAAACTGCAATTATGGCTTATAAATCTACTGATTTAACCCCAGTTTTGTTTGTTTTAAAATTTATAAATGTGTCAGCAAAAGTGTATGCAGCAATTCCTGTGGAGGATCCATCAGTAAACACTAATAATGCATTAGTGAGAGGTTCGCGACTGGTAATATGAGGGAACACAAAGGCATGTAATTTGCAAAATTGGATGAGCTTATTT
>NW_016891897.1:0-258 GCF_001698545.2 Rhinopithecus bieti | reverse complement strand
CCAATTCCATGAAAACAGTATTACCAAACTGAGCATGAAAAGTATAGTGTAGCTCTGTGACTGGAATTAACATATCACAAAGCAGTTTCTGAGAAATCTTCTTTCTGGTCTTTATATGAGGATATTTCCTTTGTCACCATAAGGTTCAATGTGCTCCGAAGTATCCCACTGTGGATTCCAAGAAATCAGTGTTAGCTAAGTGCTCTATGAAAAGAATAGTGTAACTGTGTGTGTCAATTCACATATTACAAAGCAGTT
>NW_016891896.1:0-523 GCF_001698545.2 Rhinopithecus bieti | reverse complement strand
TATTTGAAAAAAAAAAAGAAGATACTTAAAAAAAAAGTTTGCAGGTAGCTTCAGTGAGTTCACAGGTATAAATTTGAAATGTGAGAAATGGAAGGTGTATTGGGTTGTATTAACATAAGGCACATTCATAGTTTGTAAACCCAATTTATTGAACAGATAGAGGATTTGTCTCACTGTTGAATCAGTGAAATCTCATTTCATCCATTTATAACAATGTTGAACTGTTTCTTTGACAGGACCTCAAGGGGAAAAGGGAGACAAGGGAGCCATCGGCCAGCCTGGACCTCCTGGACCCTCAGTAGGTTATTTCAAGTTATATTGTCCCCATAACACACAAAGTAGAGCCCTAGTATTTAGTTTGATGTGTGTTTTGTCTTAAGTTTTTTTTTTTTTTTTTGGTTGGTTTTTTTTTTTATTTTTTTTTTTTTTTTTTTTTTTTCAGGAAAGTAAAGGAATAAAAGAATGGCTACTCCACAGGCAGAGCAGCTATTGCTTTTAAGTCTTAATATTGGCTAAAATACAA
>NW_016891895.1:0-256 GCF_001698545.2 Rhinopithecus bieti | reverse complement strand
CATTATCATTCATTTCGAATAGGTTAGTTTTATTAGTTTCTGGGTTTCTGCTTTGACTTTTGATTTATTTAAAAGTGAACTTTTAATTTCTAGAAATAAGAGATTTTCAGTTATCTGTTAAAAATTTTTCTGGGGGGGGCGGAGCAAGATGGCCGAATAGGAACAGCTCTAGTCTCCAACTCCCAGTGCGAGCGACACAGAACACCTGTGATTTCTGCATTTTCAACTGAGGTACTGGGGTCATCTCAGTAGGGAG
>NW_016891894.1:0-519 GCF_001698545.2 Rhinopithecus bieti | reverse complement strand
GGAAATATCCTCAAATAAAATTAGAAAGAAACTTCCTGAGAAACTGCTTTGAGATGTGTGAATTCATCTCACAGAGTTACACTGTTATTTTCATGAGGCAGTTTGACAACATTGTTTTCTTGGACTACGAAATAGTATATTTGGAAGTGCATTGAAGTCTACTGTGACAAAGGAAATATCCTCTGATCAAAACCAAAAGAAGCTTTGTGAGAAACTGCTTTGTGATGTGTCAATTTACCACACAGAGTTACACCACAGTTTTCATAGAGCAGTTTTTTAGCACTGTTTTGGGATGTCTGAGAAGGAATATTTTGGATCGCATTGAAGCCTACAGTGACAAAGGAAATATCCTCAGATAAAACTGAAAAGAAGCTTTCTGAGAAACTGTTTTGTGATGTGTCAATTTACCACACAGAGTTACACCACAGTTTTCATAGAGCAGTTTTTTAGCACTGTTTTGGGATGTCTGAGAAGGAATATTTTGGATCGCATTGAAGCCTACAGTGACAAAGGAAATAT
>NW_016891893.1:0-256 GCF_001698545.2 Rhinopithecus bieti | reverse complement strand
TTTTTTTATTTTATTTTTATTTATTTATTTATTTTATTTGAGACAGAGTCTCGCTCTGCCGCCCGGGCTGGAGTGCAGTGGCCGGATCTCAGCTCACTGCAAGCTCCGCCTCCCGGGTTTATGCCATTCTCCTGCCTCAGCCTCCCGAGTAGCTGGGACTACAGGCGCCCGCCACCTCGCCCGGCTGGTTTTTTGTATTTTTTAGTAGAGACGGGGTTTCACCGTGTTAGCCAGGATGGTCTCGATCTCCTGACCT
>NW_016891892.1:0-366 GCF_001698545.2 Rhinopithecus bieti | reverse complement strand
CGGGCTTATCATTCTGTGGATGTTATATAAAGGTATACATTACTAGGAGAGCTTATTTAATTTTCACATGTTGACATCTAGCTTACAGTATTTGGATGGATACATAACATCTCCAAAATAGACCCCTTTTACTAACAACAGGAGTTCATCCTGACTGCACAGTGGTAATATTTCTGGATTTATTGCTGCCTACTTTTCACTTTTTTTTTTTTTTTACTTTAACCCTGTTATTAAGAAAGTGAATTAGGTCATCGTTGGCTATCTCCAAAATGAAGTTAGACTCTTAGCAGAAGAATAGCTTCTACTTGAGATAGCTCTTTTTTTCCCCTGTATTTCCAATAAGAATTACTTCCTAGGTAGTTCCAG
>NW_016891891.1:0-1458 GCF_001698545.2 Rhinopithecus bieti | reverse complement strand
CTAATTTTGCTTTTGGAAATTATGAATAAATTCTTTACATGTTAGCAAAATTTAAATCTCCCCAAATTTTATCCATTTTAGATTTGTACAAGCTCCATGACAGCAGAGTCTGTGTCTAATTTATCTCTCTATCCCTTAAAGAACCTGAAAATTGCTTTACATAAGTAGATTCATAACGACTTTTGGTTGAATGGGCTCATTTTAACATCTTACAGAAGTACACATGCCTAATAAGCCTTAAACCTGTCTATCTGATTACACCACAGATTTTCTAAAATGGTCAGCAAGTAAACAGACATGTATTTGCTGCTGATGTATAGGCCACAATTATCTCTTCAGATCTAGCTGACACTTGGAATACCACTGAGCTTTAGCAAAGTATTTGCCTGCTGACTGTCCACACCCATCTATTGATTGAACAAACATGTAATGCAGTCTTAGAATGTGCAAGGATTCCTGATAGGTGGCCTGTTCCGATCCAAGTGCCTCATCTCTCTCCACCCTTTCCCACTCCCTCCCCTTCCCCTTTTCCCCAATACCTCCAGATGCTACTCCCATTCCCAAAACATATTCCTTGTGATCGTGGCCTACATGGTGACAAGAACACTTATGCAGTCTTCCAAGCACTCTATCTCCAAGGCATCCTTGACTCTTCTCTTTCCTTGACCCCTGCCCTTCGTCACTCAGGCACCAAGTCCTGCTGTGTCCTTATCCTCAATCCCTCTGAAATCTGGGCCCTCTTCATCATCACTAAACCGACTGGACCACACTGGGATCCTCTCCCACAGTCTCTGTAAGTTTTCCTGGCTTCCCCTGTTCTCTTTTTTCAGTCCTGAGTGATCCTTCTTCAATAAGTCTGACTTTGTCATCCAAAATCCACTCAAATAGTTCAGGTAGCCCTGCACTAAACAATATTTCCCCATATGTGGGTGCATATCCCTGCGATACCTAAGAGGCGCACAGGAACCATGGTAATACCCCTGATTTACAGAGTGAGAATGCTATTGGCCTTCCAAATTCTCTTTCTTCTTACTAATTAATTTAAGGAGACTCATTTTGGTGCTAGAATGAATGTAACTCCTTTCCAAAACTTACAATTCCCTATTCGAAAATGAGACCACAGACTTCAGGCTCAGAGATGTTCATAAGCAAATAATTAAAGGAATGTTTCATGTTCAATTTACCACATTCATTTTAATGATGACCTTGAATTTATTGCAAGTGACCATGGCTTTCTATTTACAACCATAGTGACATGAAGTTTCTTTTAAGAACAAATATGTCTGAAAGTCAGGTGTTTTAGAAAATATATTAAATAAACATAGTACAGATGCAATACAGGTAAAGCAAAATAACAGAGGTAGACTTGGGATATAACACATGTTGTGGAAATGATACTTAAATTACTAGGTTTGTGAAACCTTGGCTTCCAGGATAATAGCTAAATTATTATTATTA
>NW_016891890.1:0-1048 GCF_001698545.2 Rhinopithecus bieti | reverse complement strand
ATTGACACTATGAAGAAACTGCATCAACTAATGGGCAAAATAACCAGCTAGCATCATGACAGGATCAAATTCACACATAATATTAACCTTAAATGTAAATGGGCTAAATGCACTGATTAAAAGACACAGACTTTCAAGTTGCATAGAGTCAAGACTCATCCATGTGCTGTATTCAGGAGACCCATCTCATGTGCAAAGGCACACATAGGCTCAAAATAAAGAGATGGAGGAATATTTACCAAGCAAATGGAAAGCAAAAAAAAAAAAAAAAAAAAAAAGGGGGGGGTTGCAATCCTAGTCTCTGATAAGACAGACTTTAAGGCAACAAAGATCAAAAGAGACAAGGAAAGGCATTACATAATGGTAAAGGAATCAATGCAACAAGCACAACTAACTATCCTAAATATATATGATATATATGCACCCAATACAGAAGTACCCAGATTCATGAAGCAAGTTCTTAGAGACCTGCAAAGACACTTAGACTCCCACACAATAATAGTGGGAGACTTTACCACCCCACTGTCAATATTAGATCAATGAGAGGGAAAATTAACAAGGAATTCAGGACTTGAACTCAGCTCTGGACCAAGCGGACCTAATAGACGTCTACAGAGCTCTCCACACCTCAACAGAATATACATTCTTCTCAGCACCACATCGCAGTAATTCTAAAATTTATCACATAATTGGAAGTAAAACACTCCTCAGCAAATGCAAAAGAATGGAAATCATGACAGTCTCTCAGACTGTGGTCTCTAATTTGAGTGCAATCAAATTAGAACTCAGGATTAAGAAACTCACTCAAAACTGCACAACTACATGGAAATTGAACAGCCTGCTCCTGAATGACTACTGGGTAAATAATGAAATTAAGGAAGAAGTAAATAAGATCTTTGAAACCAATGAGAACAAAGACACAATGTACCAGAATCTCTGTGACACAGCTTAGGCAGTGTTTAGAGGGAAATTTATAGCACTAAATGCTCACAAGAGAAGGCAGGAAAGATCTAAAACTGACACCCCAACAACACAATTAAAAGAACTA
>NW_016891889.1:0-256 GCF_001698545.2 Rhinopithecus bieti | reverse complement strand
GGCACAATGGCTCACGCTTGTAATCCCAGCACTTTGGGAGGTCGAGACGGGCGGATTACGAGGTCAGGAGTTCGAGACCAGCCTGGTCAACACTGTGAAACCCCATCTCTACTAAAATACAAAATTAGCTGGGCATGGTGGCAGGCGCCTGTAATCCCAGTTACTTGGGAGGCTGAGGCAGAAGAATCGCTTGAACTCGGGAGGCGGAGGTTGCAGTGAGCCGAGATTGCCCCACCGCACTCCAGCCTGGGTGACA
>NW_016891888.1:0-1051 GCF_001698545.2 Rhinopithecus bieti | reverse complement strand
AGACTCGCTCTGTCATCCAGGTTGGAGTGCAGTGATGCGATCTTGGCTCACTGCAACCTCCGCCTCCCCAGTTTAAGCCATTCTCCTGTCTCAGACTCCTGAGTAGCTGGGATTACAGGTGCACACCACCACACCCGGCTGATATTTGCATTTTAGTAGAGACGGGGTTTCACCATGTTCATCAGGCTGGTTTCGAACTCGACCTCAGGTGGTCTGCTTATCTCAGCCTCCCAAAGTGCTGGGATTACAGGCATGAGCTGCTACACCCGGCCAAAACTTGTCAGAACATTGAAAGCTGTTTTACTATTGGTTATAAACGTAACCAACATGTTTTTTTTTGTTTTTTGTTTTGTTTTGTTTTGTTTTTTTTGAGACGGAGTCTCGCTCTGTCGCCCGAACTGGAGTGCAGTGGCCGGATCTCAGCTCACTGCAAACTCCGCCTTTCAGGTTCACGCTATTCTCCTGCTTCAGCCTCCCGAGTAGCTGGGACTATAGGTGCCCGCCACCTCACCCGGCTAGTTTTTTGTATTTTTTAGTCGAGACGGGGTTTCACCGGGTTAGCCAGGATGGTCTCGATCTCCTGACCTTGTGATCCGCCCATCTCGGCCTCCCAAAGTGCTGGGATTACAGGCTTGAGCCACCGCGCCCAGCCAACGTGTTTTAATATTTGGTTGTAACCATATAGAGAAATGAAAAGATTGTACAGTAAAATTAATATTTAGTGCACTATAATTTAAAACATTGGGGCCAGGCACGTTGGCTCACGCCTGTAATCCCAGCACTTTGGGAGGCCGAGGCAGGTGGATTACCTCGGGTCAGGAGCTCAAGACCAGCCTGTCTAACATGGTGAAACCCCTTCTCTACTAAAATACAAAATTAGCCAGGCATGATGGTATGTGCCTGTAATTGCAGCTACTGGGGAGGCTGAGGCAGGAGAATCACTTGAACCTGGGAGGTGGAGGTTGCCGTGAGCCGAGATCACGCCACTCTACTGCAGCCTGGGCGACAGAGTAAGACTCCATCTCCAAAATAAAAAATAAGCCAGGCACGG
>NW_016891887.1:0-872 GCF_001698545.2 Rhinopithecus bieti | reverse complement strand
GAATGGACATTTTAAAGCCATTGTCACCTATGTGGAAAACAAATTTCCCAAGATAAAACTAGAAAGAAGCTATCTGTGAAATTGCTTTGTGATGGGTGGATTCTTCTCACTTTCTTTTAATTCATCAGATTGGAAACACTCTTTTGAAGAATCTGTAAAGGGACATTTGAATTTCCATTGAAAGCTATTGGAAAAAAACGAATATTCCCAGGTGGAAACTAGAAAGAAGCTAACTGTGAAACTGATGTGATGTGTGGATTCTCCTCTCAGAGTTAAACGATTATATTGATTCAGCTGATTGGAAACACTCATTTTGGAGAATCTGAGGAGGGATTTTAAAAGCTCATGAAGGCCTACAGGTAAAACCAAATATTCTGAGATAAAACTAGAAACAAGCTATCTGTGAAACAGGTTTGTGATGTGTGGACTCACGTCACAAAGGTGAACCTTTTTTTTTTATTCAGCAGGTTGGAAACTGTCTTTTGGGAGCGCATTGAGGCCTGTTTTGACAGAATCGAATATCCTTAGATCAAAAGCAGAAAGAAGCTATTTGTCAATCTGCTTTATGATGTGTGGATTCATACCAGAGAGATAAACTCTTCTTTTGATTCAAGAGATTGGAAACACTCTGTTTGAAGAATCTGCAAAGGGATATTTGGGAGGCCATTGAGACCTAATGGAAAATCCCAGTATCCCCAGATAATAGCTAGAAAGAACCTATCTGTGAAACTGCTTTGAGTTATGTGGATTCATCATGCAAAGTAAAACTTTCCTTATGGTTCAACAGGTTCTAAACATTCTTTTGGAGAATCTGAAAAGGGACATTTGGGAGCTCATTGATGCCTATGGGACAAAAAAAAATATCCCCAGGT
>NW_016891886.1:0-1044 GCF_001698545.2 Rhinopithecus bieti | reverse complement strand
ATTGTGTCTATTTGACTCTTCTCTCTTTTCTTCTTTATTAGTGTGGCTAGCAGTCTATCTGTTAATCTTTTCAAAAAACCAGCTCCTGGATTCACTGATTTTTTGAAGGGTTTTCTGTGTCTCTATCTCCTTCAGTTCTGCTGTGATCTTAGTTATTTCTTGTCTTCTGCTAGTTTTGAATTTGTTTGTTCTTGCTTCTCTAGTTCTTTTAATTGTGATGTTAGGGTGTCGATTTTAGATCTTTCCTACTTTCTCCTGTGGGCATTTGGTGCCATGAATTTCCCTCTAAACACTGCTGTAGCTGTGACCGAAAGATTCTGGTATGTTGTGTCTTTGCTGTCACTGGTTTCAAATAACTTATTTATTTCTGCCTTAATTTCATTATTTACCCAGTAATCATACAGGAGCAGGTTGTTCAGTTTTGTGTAATTGTGTGGTTTTGAGTGAGTTTCTTAATCCTGAGTTCTAATTTGATTGTACTGTGGCCTGAGAGACTGTTTGCTATGATTTCCGTCCTTTTGCATTTGCTGAGGAGTGTTTTACTTCCGATTATGTAGTCAATTTTAGAATAAGTGCAGTGTGGTGCTGAGGATGTATATTCTGTTGACTTGAGGTGGAAAGTTCTGTAAATGTCTATTAGATCCAATTGGTCCAGAGCTAAGCTCAAGTTCCAAATATCCACGTTAATTTTCTGTTGCATTGATCTAATATTGACAGTGGGGTGTTAAAGTCTCCCATTATTATTGTTTGGGAGTCCAATTCTCTTTGTAGGTCTCTAAGAACTTGCTTAATGAATCTGACTGCTCCTGTATTGGGTGCACATATATTTAGGATAGTTAGCTCTTCTTGTTGCATTGATCCCTTTACCATTATGCAATGGCCTTCTTTGTCTTTTATTTTTTTTAATATTTGTTGGTTTAAATTCTGTTTTATCAGAGATTAGTATTGCAACCCCTGATTTTTTTTTTTTTTTTTTTTTTTTTTTTTTTTTCATTTTTTTTGGTAAATTTTCTCCCTTTTTTTTTTTTTTTTTTTTTTTTTTTT
>NW_016891885.1:0-1473 GCF_001698545.2 Rhinopithecus bieti | reverse complement strand
TTTAATCAGTCATGTCTGTGGATTCTCTAGTCAAATACTTCAAAAGGCCAAAAGTAAGTTTTGAAATTTGTGACATTCCTTATACCACAGATAACCAATCTGTACATGAAATAGCATACTGATGGGGAGGTATTTATAACATTTAATTGTACAGAAAAGTAAAATGTATGTGAAGAGATAAGACATATAAAAGTAGAAATCTCGGAAGAAATTGTTAACTGATTTTGAGCCAATTATGTTTCTTCAATTTGAATGTTTTAGACACAAGCATTCAATTTGAATGTTATTACAGATATATTTATGATAATTTCAAATATACATTTATATATTTCATATATGGTATGTTTCATATATATTTCAAACATAGGTCAACATAAATGCATGTATATATGAGTTACATATATGTGTGTGTGTGTATATATGTGTATCAGTTATTTTGATTAAGGAATGACTCTCACTAGGAGTTTCAAGTCAAAACAAAGTACTCTTATCCTAAGTCAAATTAACAGAGATTTCAACTGTGAAACATACATCCAAGAGGCTTCCCCAAGGCTCTCTTCTTTCCACCCAGTGTTAACAGCTCGTGAGATGCAAAGAAAAAAGCACTTAGTTCTCATCCTTAAGGAGCTCACATTCTAGCAGGCGAGAGTTTCATGTAAACAAATAATTATGACATGCATTATAAATGCTAAAATAGAGATTCACACATAGTGTTTCCAAAGATCAGAGTGAAATTAGTTATTATATAGGCTTGTGGCCCAAGGGACGATGAACTGCTACAGGCACAGTCAAAGGAATATGACACCACAATTTCCAGGAAAGCTATGGCAGAGCTCGCTGATTAAAATTCAAACAGGTATTACTAGGCCGGGCGTGCTGGCTCACGCCTATAATCCCAGTACTTTGGGAGGCCCAGGCGGACGGATCACGAAATCAGGAGATGGAGACCATCCTGGCTAACATGGTGAAACCCTGTCTCTACTACAAATACAAACAAACAAAAAAAAAAACAGCCGGGTGTGGTGGCGGGCGCCTGTAATCCCAGCTACTTGGGAGGCTGAGGCAGGAGAATGGCGTGAACCCAGGAGGCGGAGCTTGCAATGAGCTGAGATTGTGCCACTGCACTCCAGCCTGGGCGACAGAGTGAGACTCTGTCTCAAAAGAAAAAAAAGAGGTATTATTAAATTACATACTGAACCTACCCTAGCAGGTTCCATTTTCAGTGTCCATGGAATTTCCCTTTGTTGCTGGTATTCTCCTTAGATAAAAAAGTATCATTCAGCAACAAAAGCTGCCCAGTACACTCGCCAGGCATAATGAGAAAAGGATCCATGCAATGTTTCAAGTCAATACTGATGACATCAGTTCAAAATCAGACACAGCCAAGTCAGCAGCACCATGAGGAATGAAAAAAAGCCATTTATCTTTTAAAAGCCTTTTAAATATTTAGTAGATCTAACACTATTAAGAAAT
>NW_016891884.1:0-255 GCF_001698545.2 Rhinopithecus bieti | reverse complement strand
ATCCCAGCACTTTGGGAGGCCAAAGCGGGTGGATCAGTTGAGCCCTGGAGTTCGAGACCAGCCTGGGCAACATGGTGAAACCCCGTCTTTACTAAAACACAAAACTAGCCAGGCATGGTGGCGTGCACCTGTAATCCCAGCTACTCAGGAGGCTGAGGCACGAGAATCACTTGAACCCAGGTGGCGGAGGTTGCAATGAGCCAAGATCACATACCACTGCTCTCCAGCCAGAGCGAAAGAGCAAGACTCTGTCTC
>NW_016891883.1:0-256 GCF_001698545.2 Rhinopithecus bieti | reverse complement strand
TTAACTCCATTACTTCCTGCACATTTATCAGTTGGCAGGGAGTGATACAGTTAAAATCACTAGTTTTATTTTAATGAATGAGCTTTATGAATGAACTCTTTCTCCTCACTCTCCTCTCTTTCTCTTGTATCTATCTCTCTGCCTGGTTGTCTATCATCAGTAGAGACTTAGGGTTCCTGTTCTGGTAAAGGATCATCATCCAGTACAGTTCTTATTACTTTCATGCTCAAATTCCCTTAGATGAATGAACTCCTAT
>NW_016891882.1:0-837 GCF_001698545.2 Rhinopithecus bieti | reverse complement strand
TGTATGTATGTGTTCATCTATGTATCCATTAATAATTTGTTCATTTCGTTTTAGTTTAGCAGATTTTTTGTCAAAGACAATTGTATTAGAAAAGTGGTTGAAATGAATATTGACTCAATTCGTAGTACTCTCTAAACATCTCATTCTGATTTGCTTGAAGTGATTATTTAATCCTGAAAATCTTTGAAAAAATTTTATGAATACATATTTAATGTGTTTCCAACAGCAGAAATAACCAAATAATTTGATGAATCATGATATCTACAGAAGAACATTAAGCATCTCATTTTAGTAGCCCTAGGTAGTATTTAACACATTTTATGCATACATTAGCTGTCTTTAGTTTTACAAACATAATGTAGTTTGTTAAAATCTAGCATTATATGGAATAATAAAATGCATTTTATTTGTTCTTCTAACACTTGCCTAAATAGAGGTTTAACATTTGGTGCAAGGGATGAATTTACTAAATCACCCTTCTGGGAGAGGTGTCCCAGAAGATGCGTAAAGTTTGTTTGCCTTCATGCAAAGTTATGTTCTTTCTGGACTTTCAGAGTGTAGAAGTAGCAAAAGTGAAAATACCATTCACAAAGAGTGGAGAAAAAAAGATCACAAATGTAAAATTATCAGTGTAATTCTCTTTAATGCAGAATTAATGAAGTTAACTAAAGGGACTTGGCCTGAAATTTATTCAGATAAAACAAAATTCCAAAAGAGTATGACATGGGCCCTAAAGTAATTTATTTATTTCCTAATGGTGTGTAAAATGTCTTTTTTCTTCAGTACTTCTTTTTTTACTGTCCTCAGAACACATGGGATGAAAATTACCTAATTTAG
>NW_016891881.1:0-255 GCF_001698545.2 Rhinopithecus bieti | reverse complement strand
TCTGACAAAGGTCTAATATCCAGAATGCACAAAGAACTTAAACAAATTTACAAAACAAAAGCCCCATCAAAAGCTGTCAAAGGACATGAACAGACACTTCTCAAAAGAAGACATTTATGCAGCCAATAAACATGAAAAAAGCTCAATATCACTGATCATTAGAGAAATGCAAATCAAAACCACAATGAGATACCATCTCATGCCACTCAGAATGGCAATTACTAAAAGTCAGGAAATAACAGATGCTGGTGAAGC
>NW_016891880.1:0-1716 GCF_001698545.2 Rhinopithecus bieti | reverse complement strand
CAAAATTAAGGAAGAAATAAATAAGTTCTTTGAAACAAGTGAGAAGAAAGACACAGCATACCAGAATCTCTGGGACACAGCTAAGCCAGTGTTTAGGGGAAATTTATAGCACTAAATGCCCACATGAGAAAGCAGGAAAGATCTAATATCAACACCCTAACATCACAATTAAAAGAACCAGAGAAGCAGGAGCAAATTCAAAAGCTAGCAGAAGACAAGAAATTACTAAGATCAGAGCAAAACTGAAGGCGATAGAGACACAAAATCCTTCAAAAAATCAATGAATCCAGGAGCTAGTTTTTTGAAAAGAATAACAAAATAGATTGCTAGCCAGACTAATAAAGAAGAAAAGAGAAAAGAATCAAATAGACACAATAAAAAATGATAAAGGGGATATCACCACTGATTCCACAGAAATAAAACTACCCTCAGAGAATACTATAAATATGCCTAGGCAAATGAAATAGAAAATCTAGAATAAATGGATACATACCTGGACACATACACCGATCCAAGACTAAAACAGAAAAAAATAGAATCCCTGAATAGACCAATAACAAGTTCTGAAATTGAGGCAGTAATTAATAGCCTGCCAACCACAAATGTTCAGGACCAGACAAACAGTTTCACAGCCAAATTCTACCAGGGGTACAAAGAGGAGTTGGTAGCACTACTTCTACAACTATTCCAAATAATAGAAAAGAGGAACTCCTCTCTAACTCATTTTAGGAGGTCAGCATCATCCTGATACCAAGACCTGGCAGAGACACAACAAAAAAAGAAAAGTTCAGGCCAATATGCCTGATGAACATCGATGCAAAATTCTCAATAAAATATTGGCAAACTGAATCCAGCAGCACATTAAAAGCTTATCCACCATGATCAAGTCAGCTTCATCCCTGGGACTCAAGGCTGTTGCAACATATGCAAATCAATAAACGTAATCCATCACGTAAACAGAATCAGTGACAAAACCATGATTATCTCAATAGATGTAGAAAAGTCTTCAAGAAAATTCAACACCCCTTCATGCTAAAACACTCAATAAACTAGGTATGAATGAAATGTATCTCAAAATAATAAAAGCTATTTATGACAAACCCACAGCCAATATCATACTGAACGGTCAAAACTGAAAGCATTCCCTTTGAAAACCAGCACAACACAAGGATGCCCTCTCTCACCACTCTTGTTCAACATAGTATTGGAAGTTCTGGCCAAGGCAAATAGGGAAGAGAAAAAAATAAAGGGTATTCAAATAGGATGAGAGGAAGTCAAATTGTCTCTGTTTGCAGATGACATGATTAAAACCCCATTGTCTCAGCCCAAAACTTCTTAAGTGATAAGCAACTTCAGCAAAGTCTTAGGATACAAAATCAATGTGCAAAATCACAAGTTTTCCTGTACACCAATAATAGACAGAGAGCCAAATCATGAGTGAACTCCCATTCACAATTGCTACAAAGAGAATAAAATACCTAGGAATACAACTTACAAGGGATGTGAAGGACCTCTTGAAGGAGAACTGCAAACCACTGCTCAAGGAAATAAGAGTGGACACAAACAAATGGAAAACATTCCATGCTTATGGATAGGAAGAATCAATATTGTGAAAATGGCCATGTTGTCTAAAGTAATTTATAGATTCAATGCTATTCCCATCAAGCTACCATTGACTTTCTTCACAGAATTAGAAAAAACCACTTTAAATTTCAT
>NW_016891879.1:0-523 GCF_001698545.2 Rhinopithecus bieti | reverse complement strand
CCCTCCACTACCTCTCAGCAAGCCAAACTCATTGCCTTAACTCGGGCCCTCACTCTTGCAGAGCGACTATGCATCAATATTTATACTAACTCTAAATATGCCTTCCATATCCTGCACCACCATGCTGTTATATGGGCAGATATAAATTTCCTCACTATGCTAGGGTCCTCCATCATTTATGTCTCTTTAATAAAACTCTTCTTAAAATCATTTTACTTCCAAAGGAAGCTGGAGTCATTCACTGCAAGGGCCATCAAAAGGCATCAGATCCCATCGCTCAGGGCAACACTTATGCTGATAAGGTAGCTAAAGAAGCAGCTAGTGTTCCAACTTCTGTCCCTTGTGGCAGTTTTCTTCTTCTCATTTGTCACTCCTATTTACTCTCCTACTGGAGTTTCCACCTATCAATCTCTTCCCACACAAGGCAAATTGTTCTTGGACCAAGGGAGAAATCTCCTTACATCCTCACAGGCCCATTCTATTCTGTCATCATTTCATAACCTCTTCCATGTAGGTTACAAGC
>NW_016891878.1:0-253 GCF_001698545.2 Rhinopithecus bieti | reverse complement strand
TAGGGGACCATCTCCTTGGGCATCACTGGATCTTTCTTCAGGCTATGGTTGTTGCTGTCCCCAGGGGACCATCTCCTTGAGCATCACTGGCTCTTTCTTCAGGCTGTGTCTCCTGCTTAAGATCAGGGGAGCTGTGCCCTGGGGCACCACTGGATCTTTCTTCAGGCTATGGCTATTGCTGTCTCCCAGGGGACCATCTTCTGAGGCATCACTGGATCTTTCTTCATGCTGTGACTGTTGCTGTCCCCAGGGG
>NW_016891877.1:0-258 GCF_001698545.2 Rhinopithecus bieti | reverse complement strand
CTCTGTCGCCCAGGCTAGAGTGCAGTGGCCGGATCTCAGCTCACTGCAAGCTCCGCCTCCCGGGTTCACGCCATTCTCCTGCCTCAGCCTCCCGGGTAGCTGGGACTACAGGCGCCCGCCAACTCGCCCGGCTAGTTTTTTGTATTTTTTAGTAGAGACGGGGTTTCGCCGTGTTAGCTAGGTTGGTCTCGATCTCCTGACCTCGCAATCCACCCGTCTCGGCCTCCCAAAGTGCTGGGATTACAGGCTTGAGCCACC
>NW_016891876.1:0-254 GCF_001698545.2 Rhinopithecus bieti | reverse complement strand
TAGTCTCATATTTCTTGGGGGCTTTTTTCATTCCTTTTCATTCTTTTTTCTCTAATCTTATCTTCATGTTATATTTCATTAAGCTGACCTTCAATCTCTGATATCCTTTCTTCCACTTGATTGATTTGGCTATTGATATTTGTGTGTGCCTCCTGAAGTTCTTGTGCTGTGTTTTCAGCTCCATCAGGTTATTTATGTTCTCCTCTAAACTGGTTATTCTAGTTAGCAGTTCCTGTAACCTTTTATCAAGGTTC
>NW_016891875.1:0-520 GCF_001698545.2 Rhinopithecus bieti | reverse complement strand
TAATAAATGGTGTTGGGAGCACCAGCTAGTCATATGCATAAAACTGAAACTGGACTCCTTCCTTACACCTTATACAAAATTAACTTGAGATAAATTAAAGACTTAAGCATAAGATCTAAAACCATAAAACCCTAGAAGAAAGCCTAGGCAATACCGTTCAGGACACAGGCATGGGCAAAGACTTCATCACTAAAACACCAAAAGCAATTGCAACAAAAGCCAGAATTGACAAATGGGATCTAATTAAACTAAAGAGCTTCTGCACAGCAAAAGAAACTATCATCAGAGTGAACAGACAACCTACAGAATGGGAGAAAATTTTGCAATCTATCCATCTGACAAAGCGCTAATATCCAGGATGTACAAGGAATTTAAATTCATGAGAAAAAAAAAAACCCAACCCCATCAAAAAATGGGCAAAGGATATGAACAGACAGTTCTCAAAAGAAGACATTTATGCAGTCAACAAACATGTGAAAAAAAGCTTATCATCACTTGTCATTAGAGAAATGCAAATTTC
>NW_016891874.1:0-255 GCF_001698545.2 Rhinopithecus bieti | reverse complement strand
TTTGCAATGAGCCAAGATCGTGCCACTGCACTCCAGCCTGGGCGACAGAGCGAGACTCCATCTCAAAAGAATAGTGTCTATCAACCTACACTGTACAGGAGCCCTTGGGAATTACATTTTAAAAGGACCCAAGGTGGACCCTCGTGCCCCTCATCAACTAAACAGAACTGGGTACTTTCCCAGGTGAGGCCCGTGTGCAGCCATGATTGACCTTGAAATCCCATTCAGCCTTGAAGTTTGGGAGGAATGAATTCC
>NW_016891873.1:0-523 GCF_001698545.2 Rhinopithecus bieti | reverse complement strand
GGAGTATATGGATGGCTATGGTGGAAAACAAAATATCCTCAGACAAAACTGGAAAGAAGCTTTCTGTGAAACTGCTTTGTGATAAATATGTCTATTCATCTCACATAGATAAAACTTTCTATCTATTATGCAGTTTTGAAACTGCGTCATGGTCGGATTCTCAAAGGGACATTCGGGAGCACTTTAAGACCTGTGGGAAACTCGAAAATATCTTCAGATATAAAGTGGAGAGAAGCTTTCTGAGAAACTGCTTTGTGATGTGTGCATTCCACTCAGGAATTTATACCTCTTTTCTCCTAAGACAGTGTTTGAACATTGTTCCTGTAAAACTGAAAAGTGATATTTTGCAGTGCATTGAAGACTACGATGAAAAGTGAAATATCCTGAAATAAAACCCAGAAAGAAGCGTTCCAAGAAACTGCTATCTGACGTGTGCATTCATTTCAGAGAGTTAAAACTTACACTACATTGTCCAGTTGGGAAACTCTGTCTTTGAGGAATCTGTGAAGGGATATTAAGTGGG
>NW_016891872.1:0-258 GCF_001698545.2 Rhinopithecus bieti | reverse complement strand
TCCCAGCACTTTGGGAGGCCGAGACGGGCGGATCACGAGGTCAGGAGGTCGAGACCACCCTGGCTAACATGGTGAAACCCCGTCTCTACTAAAAAATACAAAAAACTAGCCAGGTGAGGTGGCGGGCGCCTGTAGTCCCAGCTACCTAGAAGGCTGAGGCAGGAGAATGGCGTAAACCCGGGAGGTGGAGCTTGCAGTGAGCTAAGATCCGGCCACTGCACTCCAGCCTGGGCGACAGAGCCAGACTCTGTCTCAAAA
>NW_016891871.1:0-201 GCF_001698545.2 Rhinopithecus bieti | reverse complement strand
AAGGAAAATGTGTCACATATATACCATGGAACACTATGCACCCATAACAAAGAATGAGATCATATGTTTTGCAGAAAATTTGATGGAGTTGGAGGCCATTATCCTTATCAAACTAATATAGGAACAGAAAATCAAATACCACATATTCTTACTCATAAGAGGGAGCTAAATAATGAGAACACATGGACAAAAAGATGAAAA
>NW_016891870.1:0-258 GCF_001698545.2 Rhinopithecus bieti | reverse complement strand
GGGCTGGAGTGCAGTGGCCGGATTCTCAGCTCACTGCAAGCTCCGCCTCCCGGGTTTATGCCATTCTCCTGCCTCAGCCTCCCGAGTAGCTGGGACTACAGGCGCCCGCCACCTCGCCCGGCTAGTTTTTTGTATTTTTTAGTAGAGACGGGGTTTCACCGTGTTAGCCAGGATGGTCTCGATCTCCTGACCTCGTGATCCGCCCGTCTCGGCCTCCCAAAGTGCTGGGATTACAGGCTTGAGCCACCGCGCCCGGCC
>NW_016891869.1:0-518 GCF_001698545.2 Rhinopithecus bieti | reverse complement strand
GGCTGTGAATTCTTCTTGTCCTGGACTTTTTTTTTTTGGTAGGCTATTAATTATTGCCTCAGTTTCAGAGCCTGTTGTTGATTGGACTATTCTGAGATTCAACTTCTTCCTGGTTTAGTCTTGGGATGGTGTATTTGTGCAGGAATGTATCCATTTCTTCTAGATTTTCTAGTTTGTTTGTGTAGAGGTGTTTTAGTATTCTCTGATGGTAGTTTGCATTTCTGTGGGATCGGTGGTGATATCCCCTTTATCATTTTTTATTGAATCTATTTGTTTCTTCTCTCTTTTCTTCTTTATTAGTCTTGCTAGAGGTCTATCAGTTTTGTTGATCTTTTCAAAAAAACAGCTCCTGGACTCATTGATTTTTTTGGAGGTTTTTTTGTGTCCCTATCTCCTTCAGTTCTGCTCTGATCTTAGTTATTTCTCACCTTCTGGTAGCTTTTAAATTTGTTTGCTCTTGCTTCTCTAGTTCTTTTAATTGTGATGTTAAGGTATCGATTTTAGATCTTTCCTGCTTT
>NW_016891867.1:0-256 GCF_001698545.2 Rhinopithecus bieti | reverse complement strand
GTCCATCAGTGATAGACTGGATTAAGAAAATGTGGCACATATACACTGTGGAATACTATGCAGCCATAAAAAAGGATGCGTTCATGTCCTTAGCAGGGACATGGATGAAGCTGGAAACCATCATTCTCAGGAAACTATCACAAGAACAGAAAACCAAACACCACATGTTCTTACTCCAAGGTGGGAGTTGAACAATGAGGACACATGGACACAGGGAGGGGAACATCACACACTGGGGTCTGTGGGGGGTGAGGGG
>NW_016891866.1:0-258 GCF_001698545.2 Rhinopithecus bieti | reverse complement strand
TGGCCGGGCGCGGTGGCTCAAGCCTGTAATCCCAGCACTTTGGGAGGCCGAGACGGGCGGATCACGAAGTCAGGAGATCGAGACCATCCTGGCTAACACGGTGAAACCCCGTCTCTACTAAAAAATGCAAAAAACTAGCCGGGCGAGGTGGTGGGCCCCTGTAGTCCCAGCTACTCGGGAGGGTGAGGCAGGAGAATGGCGTGAACCTGGGAGGCGGAGCTTGCAGTGAGCTAAGGTCCGGCCACTGCATTCCAGCCC
>NW_016891865.1:0-838 GCF_001698545.2 Rhinopithecus bieti | reverse complement strand
GGGTGAGGGTGAGTTGGGTTGGTTAGTTGGGTGAGGGTGAGTTGGGCTGGTTAGCTGGTTGAGGGTGAGGTGCCCTGGTTATCTGGGTGAAGGCGAGGTGACCTGGTTAGCTGGGTGAGGGCAAGGTGGGCTGGTTAGATGGTTGAGGGTGAGGTGCCCTGGTTATCTGGATGAGGGAGAGGTGACCTGGTTAGCTGGGTGAGAGCGAGGTGATCTGGTTAGCTGGGTGAGGGAGAGTTGGGCTGGTTAGTTGGGTGAGGGTGAGGTGGGCTGGTTAGCTGGTTGAGGGTGAGGTGCCCTTTTATCTGGGTGAAGGCGAGGTGACCTGGTTAACTGGGTGAGGGCAAGGTGGGCTGGTTAGCTGGGTGAGGGTAAGTTGGGCTGGTTAGCTGGGTGAGGGCAGAGGTGGGCTGGTTAGCTGGGTGAGGGAGAGTTGGACTGGTTAGCTGGGTGAGGGTGAGTTGGACTGGTTAGCTGGGTGAGGGTGAGGTGGACTGGTTAGCTGGGTGAAGGCAAGGTGCCCTGGTTATCTGGGTGAGGGCGAGGTGACCTGGTTAGCTGGGTGAAGGTGAGGTGACCTGGTTAACTGGGTGAGGGCAAGATGGGCTGGTTAGTTGGGTGAGTGCAAGATGGTCTGGTTAGCTGGGTGAGGGTGAGGTGCCCTGGTTAGCTGGGTGAGGGTGAGGTGACCTGGTTAGCTGGGTGAGGGTGTGGTTACCTGGTTAGCTGGGTGAGGGCAAGGTGGTCTGTTTAGCTGGGTGAGGGAGAGTTGGGCAAGTTAGCTGGTTGAGGATGAGGTGGACTGGTTAGCTGGGTGAGGGTGAGGTACCCTGGTGAT
>NW_016891864.1:0-258 GCF_001698545.2 Rhinopithecus bieti | reverse complement strand
GAGGCAGAGCCTCACTCTGTCACCCAGGCTGGAGTGCAGTGGCGCGATCTCGGCTCACTGCAAGCTCTGCCTCCCAGGTTCACGTCATTCTGCTGTCAGCCTCCCAAGCAGCTGGGACTACAGGCGCCCATCACCACACTCGGCTAATTTTTTCCTATGTTTAGTAGAGACGGGGTTTCACTGTTAGCCAGGATGGTCTTGATCTCCTGACCTCATGATCCACCCGCCTCAGCCTCCCAAAGTGCTGGGATTACTGGC
>NW_016891863.1:0-258 GCF_001698545.2 Rhinopithecus bieti | reverse complement strand
GTGGCTCAAGCCTGTAATCCCAGCACTTTGGGAGGCCGAGACAGGCGGATCACGAGGTCAGGAGATTGAGACCATCCTGGCTAACATGGTGAAACCCCGTCTCTACTAAAAAATACAAAAAACTAGCTGGGCGAGGTGGCGGGCGCCTGTAGTCCCAGCTACCCAGAAGGCTGAGGCAGGAGAATGGCGTAAACCCGGGAGGCGGAGCTTGCAGTGAGCTGAGATCCGGCCACTGCACTCCAGCCTGGGCGACAGAGC
>NW_016891862.1:0-222 GCF_001698545.2 Rhinopithecus bieti | reverse complement strand
CCACGGTGAAACCCCGTCTCTACTAAAAATACAAAAAATTAGCCAGGCGCGGTGGTGGGTGCCTGTAGTCCCAGCTACTCAGGAGGCTGAGGCAGGAGAATGGCATAAACCCGGGAGACGGAGCTTGCAGTGAGCTGAGATCCGGCCACTGCACTCCAGCCCGGGCGACAGAGCAAGACTCCGTCTCAAAAAAAAAAAAAAAAAAAAAAAAAAAAGAAGAAA
>NW_016891861.1:0-226 GCF_001698545.2 Rhinopithecus bieti | reverse complement strand
ATGGAGCTTGCGTGAGTCAGCAAGGTTTCCAAGCGTGGAGCTTGCATGAGTAAACAAGATTTCTGAAGCATAGAACTTGCATGAGTCGGTAAGGTTTCCAAAGCATGGAACTTACATGAGTCAGTAAGGTTTCTGAAGCATGGAGCTTGACTTGGGAATAGGTTGGGAGGGTTTGTAGGGAGATAATTTCTTTTCCTTTTTTTTTTTTTTTTTTTTTTTTTGAGAC
>NW_016891860.1:0-224 GCF_001698545.2 Rhinopithecus bieti | reverse complement strand
CACAGAACTAGAAAAAAAAATCCTAAAATTCATATGGAACCAAAAAAGAGCCTGCATAGCCAAAACAAGACCAAGCAAAAGAACAAATCTGGAGGCATCACATTACCTGACTTCAAACTATACTATAAGGCCATAGTCACCAAAACAGTATGGTACTGGTATAAAATACATGCATAGACCAATGGAACAGAATAGAGAACCCAGAAATAAAGCCAAATGCTTAC
>NW_016891859.1:0-425 GCF_001698545.2 Rhinopithecus bieti | reverse complement strand
CTGGATAGGAAGGAGGCGTAAGTCCAGCCACAGAAACCCTGTGCAGGTGAGGCTGGGGATGTAGTGAGTCTTGCATTGGTGAGTGACTCAGACACAGAAGAGCTTTGGGTGACAAGCACTAGGACATAGCACTGGAGGAGGTGGGAGGTGGGACAAGGAGAATACAAGTTGTCATTAAAATAGTAACCCCATCCTGTCCTAATGTCTGTCTTCCCTAGTGCCCAGCGTGGGCAGCTCTTCACTGATGGGGATCAATGTGGCTGTGGTCACTGGGATTGCTGTAGCGGCCATTGTTGCTGCTGTAGTGGCCTTGATCTACTGCAGGAAAAGCAGATTTCAGGTTTGTAGCTCCTCCCAGTCCCTTTTGTTATCAGTTTGCATTTGGTCCAGGCCCTAACCCCAGACATTTCCAGAATCCCTCTCTT
>NW_016891858.1:0-293 GCF_001698545.2 Rhinopithecus bieti | reverse complement strand
CAACAAGGGAGTGGGACTTTCAGGCATAATTAGAAAAGCATGTGAAAAGAGTAAAGCTCCCCAGTCACAACTTAGTGGCTGGGAGAAGTATCTAGTGACTGGCTGTCCTAGGACCACTTGGATAGTGACAGATCTGGAGGACAGTTGTCTGGGACAGGAGAGTAAGACTGAGAAGGCTGACATCAGTGTCCAGGAGACAGTTAAGCTTCTGGCCCTCAATGGTCAGTCTGTGACCCGGGGCTCTGTGAGGATGACGGCATGGGCTGGCACTTGCCCTAGGCACCCTCAGTCCT
>NW_016891857.1:0-226 GCF_001698545.2 Rhinopithecus bieti | reverse complement strand
TGGCCTATCATATGGCCTGTCTTGGAGAAAGCTTCATGCACTGTTGAATAGAATGTGTATTCTGCAGTTGTTGGATGAAATGTTCTGTATGTATCTGTTAAGTCCATTAGTTCCAAAGTGTAGTTTAAATCCATTGTTTCTTTGTTGACTTTCTGTCTTGATGACATGTCTAGTGCTATCAGTGGAGTACTGAAGTCTCACACTATTATTGTGTTGCTGTCTATCT
>NW_016891856.1:0-291 GCF_001698545.2 Rhinopithecus bieti | reverse complement strand
TTTTGAGATACGTTCCATCAGTACCTAGTTTATTGAGTGTTTTAGCATGAAGGGGTGTTGAATTTTATTGAAGGCACTTTCTGCATCTATTGAGATAATCATGTGGTTTTGTCATTGGTTCTGTTTATGTGATGGATTACGTTTATTGATTTGGTATGTTGAACCAGCCTTGCATCCCAGGAATGAAGCCCACTTGATTGTGGTGGATAAGCTTTTGATGTGCTGCTGGATTTGGTTTGCCAGTATTTTATTGAGGATTTTGCATCGATGTTCATCAGGGATATTGGCCTG
>NW_016891855.1:0-634 GCF_001698545.2 Rhinopithecus bieti | reverse complement strand
CCCCTGCAGAGCGCCTATGAATGGACGTGCAGTCAGAGAGGTTGCACATCACCAAGATGCCTATCCCAGAAAAGCAGATGTTCATAGCTCTGGGACTGGAATGCGACCCTTGTGGAGAACCTATATATGGACGCATAAGGGACACCTGTCCATATGGATAAGATAGGGCTATAAATGCCCTCATCTTGCCACGGCTCTTCTAGGTCTCTTTAGGGTTAAGGCATACTCCCTTCTGAGAATGTCTGGTCTCACCAGTTGTCTAGCTTCATGTCCTGTTTCTATGGATTGTTTGTAACCAGCTTTTGCTGCAACTGTTACTGCTGATTAATATCTTGCTAATCATAGGTTATGGAAAACTGTGTTTCTGCTTTAAGGCTCTGTTAGAAATTACTGATGCACACACTATATTGTAAATTCTTCCCTCTGTATACTGTACTTCTGCATACAGATGTTATGTTAAAGAATTACTTCATCCCCATGTGACCATCTCACCTCAATCAAATGACCCTAAATCCCTCACTAACCTACCCCCACCCTCACTAAACTTAATAATAAATGCAGGTATATCCAGTGCATTGGCAACATCATGGGACCAGAAGGCAATGACCCTGCTGGACCCAGCTTTCACTATCTT
>NW_016891853.1:0-225 GCF_001698545.2 Rhinopithecus bieti | reverse complement strand
TTTGAGACAGGGTCTCACTCTGTTGCCCAGACTGGAGTACAGTGGCACAATTTTGGCTCACTGTAGTCTCTGCCTGCCAGGTTCAAGCGATTCTCATGCCTCAGCCTCCCGAGTAGCTGGGATTACAGGTGTGTGCCACCACACCTGGCTACTTTTTATACTTTTATTAGAGACAGGGTTTTGCCATGTTGACTTGATTACTGGTCAAAATTTGCATTTTAATTA
>NW_016891852.1:0-225 GCF_001698545.2 Rhinopithecus bieti | reverse complement strand
GGGATTTCAGAGGATTGTTATGATCTCAGAGGACCTATGTTATGATTTCAGAGGACCTATGTTATGATCTCAGAGGACCTATGTTATGATTTCAGAGGACCTATGATCTCAGAAATCCTACTGAGTTTTGTTTGCACTGTGTTTGAAGCCTAGAAACATTTGAAGCCACGTTACAGCAAGAAATTGTAAGAGCTAAATTTTGAGATTTTAGGGATAAGTATCTTA
>NW_016891851.1:0-225 GCF_001698545.2 Rhinopithecus bieti | reverse complement strand
GCTTACGGTGACAAAGGAAACATCTTCAGCTAAAACGAGAAAGTAGCTTTCTGAGAAATGCTTTGTGATGTGTGAATTCAACTCACAGAGATACACATTGCTCTTCATTGAGCAGTTTCCTAACACAGTTTTCTTGAAACTGCAATAGGACACTTCTTAGCGCAATGAAGCCTTCAGTGACAAAGGAAATATCCTCAGATAAAAGTAGAAAGAAACTTTCTGAGA
>NW_016891850.1:0-295 GCF_001698545.2 Rhinopithecus bieti | reverse complement strand
TTTTTTTTTTGAGACGGAGTCTCGCTCTGTCACCCAGGCTGGAGTGCAGTGGCGCAATCTTGGCTCACTGCAACCTTCGCCTCCTGGGTTCACGCCATTCTCCTGCCTCAGCCTCCCGAGTAGCTGGGACTATAGGCACTCGCCACTATGCCCGGCTAATTTTTTGTATTCTTTAGTAGAGATGGGGTTTCACTGTGTTAGCCAGGATGGTCTTGATCTCCCGACCTCGTAATCCACCCGCCTCGGCCTCCCAAAGTGCTGGGATTACAGGCGTGAGCCACTGCGCCCGGCCCGG
>NW_016891849.1:0-225 GCF_001698545.2 Rhinopithecus bieti | reverse complement strand
TGGGATTATAGGCTTGAGCCACTGTGCCCGGCCTGTAGCACTACTTTATATATATATAAAGTAGTACTATACTTTAGTACTTATATATAGTATATATATAGTAGTACTATATACATATACACTCCTATATATAGTATATTTATATATATACTATACATATATAGTAGTGTGTGTATATATATATATATAGTAGTGTGTATATATATAGTAGTATATATATATGTA
>NW_016891848.1:0-224 GCF_001698545.2 Rhinopithecus bieti | reverse complement strand
ATTTATACTTTTTTATACTGAGGTTTAACATGAATATCTTGTTTAGCCATGTTTTCTGTTGTTGAATGAAGAAGATTTTAGAGATCCAAGATGTGTAAGAGAGGGTAATAATAGAAATTATACCTGCAAATTGCCATTCATCCAAGTGGCTGTGTTACATTTGCACATCAGTCCTCCCAGAACTTTAATAAGGACAGACAGTAGAGAATGTGCAGAAGTAATAG
>NW_016891847.1:0-293 GCF_001698545.2 Rhinopithecus bieti | reverse complement strand
AATCATTACCTCTGCTATGATCCCTCAGCATACAAGCAGGGGCAGCTGACCCCTACACCCACTTCACACACACCCCAGTAGAGCTTATTCAGCTTCACTGTTTGTACCTGAGGTTTCTGTCTGAATTCAAAGGGGTTGAGGGATAAAAGACAACAAATATGGTACAGTATATACTGCTCAAGTGATGAGTGCACCAAAATCTCACAAATCACCACTAAAGAACTTACTCATGTAACCAAATACCTACCACCTGTACCCCAATAACTTATGGGAAATACATAAAATAACAATTG
>NW_016891846.1:0-294 GCF_001698545.2 Rhinopithecus bieti | reverse complement strand
TTAGTATAGTTTATTAATCTTTTAAAATGTCATTGATAAATTAATGACTGTGGACACAATTAAGAATTCTCTTTTTTTTTTTGTTTTTTTTTTGTTTTGTTTTGTTTTTTGAGGCGGAGTCTCGCTCTGTCACCCGGACTGGAGTGCAGTGGCCGGATCTCAGCTCACTGCAAGCTCCGCCTCTCGGGTTTACGCCATTCTCCTGCCTCAGCCTCCCGAGTAGCTGGGACTACAGGAGCCCGCCACCTCGCCCGGCTAGTTTTGTACTTTTAGTAGAGACGGGGTTTCACTGTG
>NW_016891845.1:0-720 GCF_001698545.2 Rhinopithecus bieti | reverse complement strand
TCTATAGATTGCCTGTTCACTCTAATGGTAGTTTCTTTTGCTCTGCAGAACCTCTTTAGTTTAATTAGATCACATTTGTTAATTTTGACGTTTGTTACCATTGCTTTTGGTGTTTTCATCATGAAGTCCTTGCCCGTGCCTATGTCCTGAATGGTATTACCTAGGTTTTCTTCTAGGGTTTTATGGTTTTAGGTCTAACATTTAAGTCAATGTGTAAGGAAGGGATCCAGTTTCAGCTTTCTACATATAGCTAGGCAGTTTTCCCAGCACCATTTATTAAATAGGGAATCCTTCCCCATTTCTTGTTTTGTCAGGTTTGTCAATGATCAGATGGTTGTAGAAGTGCAGTGTTATTTTGAGGCCTCTGTTGTGTTCCATTAGTCTATATATCTGTTTTGGTACCAGTACCGTGCTGTTTTGGTTACTGTAGCCTTGTAGTATAGTTTTGAAGTCAGGTAGCATGGTGCCTCCAGCTTTGGTCTTTTGGCTTAGGATTGTCATGGCAATGCAGGATCTTTTTTGGTTCTATATGAACTTTAAAGTAGTTTTTTCCAATTCTGTGAAGAAGTCATTGGTAGCTTGATGGGGATGGCATTTAATCTATAAATTACCTTGGGCAGTATGGGCATTTTCACAATATTGATTCTTCTTAACCATGAGCATGGAATGGTCTTCCATTTGTTTGTGTCCCCTTTTATTTTGTTGAGCAGTGGTTTGCAG
>NW_016891844.1:0-425 GCF_001698545.2 Rhinopithecus bieti | reverse complement strand
GAGAACATGCAGTGTTCAGTTTTCTGTTCCTGCGTTAGTTTGCTAAGGATGATGGCTTCCAGGTTCATCATGTCCCTGCAAATGACATGATCTCATCCCTTTCTGTGGCTGCATAGTATTCCATGGTATATGGTGTACCACATTTTCTTTATCCAGTCTATCATTGATGGGCATTTGGATTGATTCCATGTCTTTGCTATTGTGAATAGTGCCACAATAAACATAAGTGTGCATGTATCTTTATGACAGAATGATTTATATTCTTTTGGGTATACACTCAGTAATGGGATTACTAGGTCAAATGGTAGTTTTGATTCTAGATCCTTGAGGAATTGCCACAGTGTCTTTCACAATGGTTGAACTAATTTATGTTCCCACCAACTATGTAAAAGCATTCCTTTTAAAATTAACTGGCCGGGCGCGGT
>NW_016891843.1:0-421 GCF_001698545.2 Rhinopithecus bieti | reverse complement strand
TGTGTGCACGTGTTTGCCAGTGTGCATGTTTGCCTGTGTGCGCGTGTGCACGTGTTTGCCTGTGTGCGTGTTTGCCTGTGTGCACGTGTGCACGTGTGTTTGCTGGTGTGCGTGTTTGCCTGTGTGCGCGTGTGCACGTGTTTGCCTGTGTGCATGTTTGCCTGTGTGCACGTGTGCACTTGTGTTTGCCTGTGTGCGTTTGCCTGTGTGCATGTGTGTTTGCCAGTGTGCATGTTTGCCTGTGTGCGTGTGCACGTTTGCCTGTGTGCGTTTGTGTGTGCGTGTGTTTGCCGATGTGCATGTTTGCCTGTGTGCGCGTGTGCATGTGTTTGCCTGTGTGCATGTTTGCCTGTGTGCACGTGTGTTTGCCTGTGTGCATGTTTGCCTGTGTGCGCGTGTGCGCGTGTTTGCCTGTGTGCAC
>NW_016891842.1:0-425 GCF_001698545.2 Rhinopithecus bieti | reverse complement strand
GAACAAATATATCCTAAATAAAATTCAATTTCCTGTCTAGAAAGCTAGCAGGTAAAACTTGCCTGTGCCATAATTTCATTTTGGTGGTATTCTAAATGGATTTAGAAAATAAACTTAAAAGTAAATGAACTTATTTTGGAACAATTTTCAATTCACAAACATGGCAAAGATCATACAGTGTGTGTGTGCCCTTCATCCTGCTTCCTCGGCAGTGAACCATTTACAACACCACGGAACACCTGTCAAAGCTAAGAAACCACCAATGACACGTTACTTTTAACTAAACTCCAGACTATGTTGGGTTTCACCAGTTTTTTCATTAATGTCTTCTTTCTATCCCAGGATCCTGTCCAAACTACGACATGGCAATGAGTTGTCACGTCTCTGGTTTCCTCAAGGAATTTGAGTAGTCAGCAAGATGTGAG
>NW_016891841.1:0-212 GCF_001698545.2 Rhinopithecus bieti | reverse complement strand
GTTGAGTTTTGCTCTGAAAAGACACACATAGACTGAAAGTTAAGGGATGGAAAAGATATTCCATGTAAATGGAAACCAAAGGTAAACAACAGTAGCTATACTTATAGACAATACAGACCTAAGTTAAAGTTAGGATGGCTATTATTACAAAGACAAAAGCTACCAGTGTTGGCAAAGATGCAGAGAAAGGGAAACTCTTATACATGCTGGTG
>NW_016891840.1:0-879 GCF_001698545.2 Rhinopithecus bieti | reverse complement strand
TTGTTTCTTGACGTTTTAATAATCACCATTCTGACTGGTGTGAGATAGTATCTCATTGTGGTTTTAATTTGCATTACTCTAATGATCAGTGATGCTGAGCTTTTTTTCGTATGTTTGCTGGCCACATAATGTCTTATTTTGACAAGTCTGTTCGTATTCCACGCCCATTTTTTCATGGGGTTGTTTTTTTCTTGTAAATTTGTTTAAGTTCCTTGTAAATTCTGGATATTAGACCTTTGTCAGATGGGTACATTGCAAAATTTTCTCCCATTCTGTAGGTTGCCTGTTCACTCTGATGATAGCTTCTTCTGCTGTGCAGAAGCTCTTTAGTTTAATTAGAACCCATTTGTCAATTTTGGCTTTTGTGTCCAATCTGGAATGTTTCTTAGACTGTCAGAGCTAGAAGAGACAACAGATGAAATGGATAAGCAAAATGTGGTATATCCATAGAATGGAATATTATTAAGCTACAAAAAAGAATGCAGTTCTGATACATGCTACAACATGGACTTTGAAAACATTATATTAAGTGAAATAATGAGTCACAAAAGGACAAAGACTGTGTGATGCCACTTGCATGAAATATCTAGAAGAGACAAATTCATAGGGTCAAAAGTAGATTAGAAGTTGCCAGCAGCTAGTGGGAGGAAGGAATAAGAAGTCATTGCTTAATGGTAACAGTTGGTTGTCGTGTTAAAGGTTTAAAAGTTCTAGAACTAGATACTGATCAAACAATATTGTGAATGTAACTAAAGCCACTGAATTGTACACATAAAATTATTAAAATTAATTTTACACATTAAAATTGCAAAATTTATGTTATACATATTTGACCAAATTAAAACATTAAGAATATCATATACCAAAACCATTGAATTA
>NW_016891839.1:0-294 GCF_001698545.2 Rhinopithecus bieti | reverse complement strand
TCGTGGTGACAAAATCTCTCAACATTTGCTTGTCTGTGAAGGATTTTATTTCTCCTTTGCTTATGAAGCTTAGTTTGGCTGGATATGAAATTCTGGGTTGAAAATTGTTTTCTTTAAGCATGTTGAATATTGGCCCCACTCTCTTCTGGCTTGCAGGGTTTCTGCCAAGAGATCCACTGTTAGTCCAATGAGCTTCCCTTTGTGGGGAAAGATGATTAGATGTCTTGGGGCTGCTCTTCTCAAGGACTATCTTTGTGATGTTCTCTATATTTCCTGAATTTGAATGTTGGCCTG
>NW_016891838.1:0-1309 GCF_001698545.2 Rhinopithecus bieti | reverse complement strand
AGACCATTAGATAACAATAACTCTCCAGAGTGGCAATCTCATGGTCATGCTATTTTAGTAGTTCCCTGGCCTCAGGACCTGATTCATAGCATTTCTTCTAGTAGATATAGATATAGATATAGATATTTTTTTTTTTGAGACAGAGTCTTGCTCTGTTGCCCAGGCTGGGGTGCAGTGGCATGATCTCAGCTCACTGTAACCTCCACCTGCTGGGTTCAAACGATTCTTGTGCCTCAGCCTCCCAACTACCTGGGATTACATGTATCTGTCACCATGCCTGGCTAATTTTGTAATTTTAGTAGAGCTAGGGTTTCACCATGTGGGCCAGACTGGTCTTGAGCTCCTGGTCTCAAGTAATCTGCCTATCTCAGCCTCCCAAAGTGCTGGGATTACAGGCATGAGCCACCATGCCCAACCCGTTCTAGCACATAATTTTCATTTTGATACTTTTGGATATGTATCCTCTGGGCTGAGTTCCTGTATTTATACATACATATACTACTAATAATTTTGATAAAATATTTTATATTAATAGGTGTGACAGCTAGGTTCAGTGGCTCACGGTAATCCTAGCACTTTGGGAGGCCATGGCAGGAGGATCACTAGAGGCCAGGAGTTCCAGATCAGCTTGAGCAACACAACAAGACCCCATCTCTACAAAAAAAACTTAAAAAATTAGCCAGGTATGTTGGCATGTGCCTGTAGTCCTAGCTACTCAGGAGTCTAAGGCAGGAGGATCGCTTGAGCCCAGGAATTTGAGGCTGCCGTGAGCTATGATTGTGCCATTGCACTCTAACCTGGGTGACAGAGTGAGATCCTGTCTCAAACAAAAAACGGTAAGTGTCAAATTTCCTCGATGTTTTGGAAAAGAACATTTTAATAGCAACCAATGGTGCTCTGATGATAATATTTCATGAGGCTCACTGCTATCCAATAATGCACAGTCATAGACAGTATTTCTTAATGTGTTTACTACCTAATTTAAGAGTTTTACATTTTCTCCAATTTTTTTTTTTGAGACGGAGTCTTGTCCTGTCTCCTAGGCTGGACTGCAGTGGTGCCATCTCGGCTCACTGCAACCTCTGCCCACTGTAACCTCTGCGTCCCGGGTTCAAGTGGTTCTCTTGCCTCAGCCTCCCGAGTAGCTGGATCTATAGAAGCATGCCACCACGCCCGACTAATTTTTTGTATTTTAGTAGAGATGGGGTTTCGCCATGTTGGCCAGGATGGTCTTGATCTCCTGACCTCGTGATCCGCCCACCTCGGTCTCCCAAAGTGCTGGGATTACAGGTGTGAGCCACCGTGCCCA
>NW_016891837.1:0-421 GCF_001698545.2 Rhinopithecus bieti | reverse complement strand
ACACACCCACACACATACACACACACCGACACACATACACACACACACAGATACACACACACACGGATACACACACACACACACACACACCCACACACATACACACACACAGACACACACACCCACACACATACACACACACCCACACACATACACACCCACACACATACACACACACCCACACGCATACACACACACCCACACACACACACCCACACACATACACACACACCCACACACATACACCCACACACACACCCACACACATACACACACACCCACACGCATACACACACACCCACACACACACACCCACACACATACACACACACCCACACACATACACCCACACACATACACACACACCCACACACATACACACACACATACACCCACACA
Organism: Rhinopithecus bieti; assembly: GCF_001698545.2. Taxonomy (NCBI): domain Eukaryota; kingdom Metazoa; phylum Chordata; class Mammalia; order Primates; family Cercopithecidae; genus Rhinopithecus; species Rhinopithecus bieti. The sequence continues at coordinate 22 of NW_016891837.1, read as the reverse complement.
CATACACACACACCCACACACA
>NW_016891836.1:0-294 GCF_001698545.2 Rhinopithecus bieti | reverse complement strand
TAGCATTGATGGTCTTTACAATTTGGTATGTTTTGCAGTGGTTGGTACTGGTTGTTCCTTTCCATGTTTAGTGCTTCCTTCAGGAGCTCTTGTAAGGCAGGCCTGGTTGTGACAAAATCTCTCAGCATTTGCTTGTCTGTACAGGATTTTATTTCTCCTTCACTTACACAGCTTAGTTTGGCTGGATATGAAATTCTGGGTTGAAAATTCTTTTCTTTAAGAATGTTGAATACTGGTCCCCATTCTTTTCTTTCTGCCTTGTAGAATTTCTGCCAAGAGCTCAGCTGTTAGTCT
>NW_016891835.1:0-293 GCF_001698545.2 Rhinopithecus bieti | reverse complement strand
AAAAAAATTAATAACCCATGCCATCAAAAGTGGACTAAGAACATGAATAGACAATTTTCAAAGGAAGATCTGTGAATGTCCAACAAACATACAAAAAAATGTTTACCATTACTAATTATCAGGGAAATACCAATCAAAACCACAATGTGATACCAACTTACTCCTGCAAGAATGGTCATAATTAAAAAATCAGAAAATAACAGATGTTGACGTGGATGTGGTGAAAAGGGAAAACTTTTACACTGCTGGTGGGAATGCAAACTAGTACAACCAAGATGAAAACAGTATGGAGA
>NW_016891834.1:0-1106 GCF_001698545.2 Rhinopithecus bieti | reverse complement strand
AAAATGTGGTACATACACACCGTGGAATACTATACAGCCATGAAAAGGAATGGGATTATGTCCTTTGCAGAGGTGCATAGATGGAGTTGGAAGTCATCGTCCTCAGCAAACTAACGCAGGAACAGAAAGCCAAACACTGCATGTTCTCATTTATAAGTAGGAGCTGAACGATGAGAACACATGGACACGTGATGGAGGGAACAACACACACTAGTGCCTAGCTGGGGTGATGTAGGGGAGGAAGAGCATCAGGAAGAAGAACTAATGGATGCTGGGCTTAATACCTAGGTGATGAGATGATCTGTGCAGCAAACCACCATGGCATATGTTTACCTATGTAACAAACCTGCACATCCTCCACATGTTCCCCTTAACTTAAAAGTTGATAACATGTATAACTTCTGAACTAACAGAGAAAAAAAAAATTAAAAAACTCTGAGCAATATAATTAATTCTATGGAAATAAAGGAGAGCAAAGCAAGCAAAAGGCATTGGAAGCATAAAATAAGATTATGAAAGTATCACCTTTGAGTAAATATAAATTGGTTAAGCTTCTCTATTAAAAGAGAGATCGATTCCTAGATTAAATTTAAAAGCAGACATAATGACCATATGTCTGATTGAAAGATCCTACCAACTGCAAGATGTATTATCAACTTAAGAATTGTTAGGGAAGAAAGAAACATTCTAAATGCACATACAGATTGTAAGATGCATCACAATTTCAAACAACAAAATACAAAATCTATGTCTTACAATAAAGAACCACTGCATATGTTGTTTACAGGAGTTGAGCCTTAAGAAAAGAAAGAAAAAAAAAAAAGCCAAAGGTAAAAAATAAAGGGCTGGCAAAATGTGTCAGACAGCTGGGGAAGGCAGGCAAGCAGGCAGGAAGGGAGGAAGGGAGGGAGGGGAAAATAAAAGGATAGGCAAAATGTGTCAGACATCTAGGGAGGAGAGGGAGGGAGGGAAGAGAGGGAAAAAAGAAAGCCAAAATATCCAAAAGATAAAAAAGGGATAGGCAAATGTGTCAGACAGCTGGCAATGAAGGAGGGAGGGAGAGAGGAAGGAAGGAAGGAAGGAAGGAAGGAAGGAAGGAAGGAAGG
>NW_016891833.1:0-427 GCF_001698545.2 Rhinopithecus bieti | reverse complement strand
CTCAACTTGTCAAAGTCATTCTCCATCCAGCTTTTTTCCACTGCTGGCGAGAAACTGCATTCCTTTGGAGAAGAAGAGGCACTCTGATTGTTAGAATTTTCAGCTTTTCTGCTCTCATTTCTCCCCATCTTTGTGGTTTTATCAACCTTGTTCTTTGATGATGGTGATGTACAGATGCGGTTTTGGTTTGGATGTCCTTTCTGTTTGTTAGTTTTCCTTCTAACAGTCAGGACCCTCAGCTGTGGGTTTGTTGGAGTTTTCTGGAGGTCCACTCCAGACCCTGTTTTCCTGGGTATCACCAACGGAGGCTGCAGAACAGCAAATATTGCAGGACAGCAAATGTTGCTGCCTGATCCTTCCTCTGGAAGCTTCCTCTCAGAGGGTCATCTGGCCATATGAGGTGTCAGTTGGCCCCTACTGGGAGGTG
>NW_016891832.1:0-1912 GCF_001698545.2 Rhinopithecus bieti | reverse complement strand
CACGGGCGGCTCCTGGCGCAGCAGGCGGTAGCGTACGTCACTATTGGGGCCGGGGCCGTCGGCGTCCGACGCGCGGAAAGTGTACAGCGCTGCGCCGGGCTCCGGGTTCTCGGGCAGCGCCAGCGCCAGCGGATCGCGCGCGAAGGCGGGCGCATGCTCATTCTCGTCCTGCACGCGCACCTGCACTCGCAGCAGCCGCGCTCCAGCGCCTCCCGGCCCCTCAGCGCGTACCGTGAGCGCGCGCCACGGTGGGCCTGCTTCGAAGTCCAGGGGCCGCGCCAGGTACAAGCGCCCTGAGGCCGCATCCAGCGCGAAGGTGCCCTCGGGATCGGCACCACCCACCAGTGTGTAGGTGAGTGCGCCCAAACCTGCGGGCTCTGGCGGTGCCACCGAGCCCAACAGAGAGCCAGGCCGCAGCCCCTCAGCTGCTGTCACCGTCAGCACGACAGGCACTGGTGCCGCTGGGTCCAGCTCTGCGAGATCTGGGGGCGGCTCGGCCAAGCGAGCTGAGGGAAGCACCTGTTGTGGACCGGGGAGGGAGAACAGAATTGTGAGGGCCAGTGTAAAAGGAGATCTGGGCTGGCTTCCCAGGTGGTAGGAAAGAGTGGTCAGAGTAACCTTACTACTACTGGAGCCCAAAGACTCCCATGAAGCTGGAGCTACTGAAGGGGACCTACAGCGGTAGCCAAGGGGAGGTGGGCAGACTGTGGGAAGGGCAGCCATACCTGCACCAGCAGCTGGAGGCTGGCACTTCGAGGAGGGCTGCCTTGGTCGTGAGCACTCAGTGTCAGCACATAGTGGGGCCGCTCTGCTCGGATCAGGGGAGCTGCAGTGAGCAGCTCCCCTGAGTGAGGGTTCAGAGAGAAAAGTTCTGAGCCGGGACCTGGGGACAGGCAGAGGAAGATGAGGGCTTGGGGCCCAGAGTTGGGCAGGCCATGAGGGCATGCCATCACCCACCAATTCTCTTCTCTCCACTCCCATACCAGTTAGCGTGTACAAGATGGTCCCATTCTCTCCCTCATCTGGATCCCTCGCTTGCAGAGTCGTCACCAGTGTTCCTGGAGGCACGCGGTCTGGTACCTGTGGGAACACAACTCACCTAGTTGTCTCTTTCCTGTTCTTCAGACAACTCAGGATAAAGCTTCCCTCACCTGTGGGCAGGCAGAACCTCTTTTCGGCTCTCACACCCGATCCAGGAGGCAGTCTCTTACCTACGTCTACAGCTCTATGGGGAGATCCCTATTCTCTCTCACAGTTTTCAGGACAAAGTCCTGCCACTTCACATACCTGTATAGGGAGGCCGCCAGCAGCAGCTCCTGAAGCCTGCAGGAAGGTGGGGCTGTTGTCGTTGAGGTCAAGCACTGCAACATGCACAGTGCCTGTGGTGCTGTGGGATGGACTCCCTCCATCCTGCACCTGCACCAGGAGCTGATAGGTGCTTTGCTGCTCACGGTCCAGGGTTTGGAGTGTGGTCACTTCTCCTGGGAGTGCAAGAAGGGGATCATGTATGAGATATTTAGGGATGCAGAGCCTGAGGCCTGCACCTAAGAAGCTGGGGTTTGGGGAGTGGGGAGGGAATGCCAGGGCTAAATCCTCATTCTCAGGGGTGAGATGGGAGCTGGGGTTGGGAATACTGTCTGGATATTCACCAGGCTGGGGATAAAGTTATGGGGTCTCAGGATTTGGGTCTCTGTGCTCACCAGTCTGAGGGTGGATGCGGAAGGCCTTGCTGTCTTCAGACAGTTGTTGCAGGCTGTAGGTCAGACGTCCATTGGGTCCCGAGTCTCGGTCAGTGGCAAAGACTCGGCCCACGCTGGTCCCTGGGGCTGGTTCTCAGCCACAGCCAGGAAGGTGGGATCCTCAGATAAGCGGGGACTGTGTTCATTCTGGTTGAGGATGCTGACCCTCACAG
>NW_016891831.1:0-203 GCF_001698545.2 Rhinopithecus bieti | reverse complement strand
CACATATATACTATATATATACACACACATACACATATATACTATATATACACACACACACACATATATACTATATATATACACACACACACATATATACTATATATATACACACACATACACATATATACTATATACACACACACACACACACATATATACTATATACACACACACACATACACATATATACTATATATACA
>NW_016891830.1:0-226 GCF_001698545.2 Rhinopithecus bieti | reverse complement strand
TTCTGGCCGGGCGCGGTGGCTCACGCCTGTAATCCCAGCACTTTGGGAGGCTGAGGCGGGCGGATCACCTGAGGTTGGGAGTTTGAGATCAGCCTGACCAACACGGAGAAACGCCGTCTCTACTGAAAATACAAAATTAGCCGGGTGTGGTGGTGCATGCCTATAATCCCAGCTGCTTGGGAGGCTGAGGCAGGAGAATCGCTTGAACCCGGGAGGCGGAGGTTGC
>NW_016891829.1:0-872 GCF_001698545.2 Rhinopithecus bieti | reverse complement strand
ACTGGACCTTAAAGTAAAACAGAACGGGTTTTCTTAAGACACTAACCTGCTCTTTAACAAAATTACAAAAGGTTAAAAGAGTCTATAAAATCTTACCTTATGGTCAGACATTAAAATTGAATAAATATGTCTACTGAGTTTTACTAAAATTAAGTTTAACATTAATAACACACTAATATAAAGGTGAAATTTAGCTTATCTGGTATAAAACCATACAGAAGCATTGCCAAATGTAAAATGGTGTTTGGGTTTCTCTGCTCTAAAACTAACAAAATAAATGCTAAAGGAAATTTCTCAGTAAGAAGGCACCAAGGACTATAAAGTCCACTGCTGATGCCCCACATTTAAAACAAAAGGTCAATTTCTTAAAATTATATGCTTGGTTATCTTCCACTTTCCTTTCCCTCAAAACTAAAAGTCTTTTAGCACATATACCACACCTAAAATTTCTGGTAAACCAGCACCAGCCTGAAGATCATGTTCTCATCAAAGGGTGGAAAGAAGGACAACTCAAGCCAGCCTGGGAAGAACCCTACCTTGTGCTCTTAACCACCGAGACTGCTGTTCGTACAGAAAAGGGATGGACTCATCACACCTGAGTCAGGAAAGCGCCACCCTCTCTAGAGTCATGGGCCATAGCTCCAGGGGAAAACCCTACCAAACTAAAGCTAAGAAAATTTAACTCTTTCATTTATTCTATTACTCTTTCTTCTTTCCTCGTTCTATTGCTGACCATCTAGTTATTAACATAACCAAGTCAATTTCACCTCAAACTACTGCATTTAATGCTTGCCTTGTTATAACCTGTGGGAACTGGGCAAGTCAAAGACAGCTCTCTATTTCAGAAAAGTACTTCTGTCCCTCCTGACTCT
>NW_016891828.1:0-226 GCF_001698545.2 Rhinopithecus bieti | reverse complement strand
AATCTACCCATCTGACAAAGGTCTAATATCCAAAATTTACAAGGAGCTTAAATATATTTACAAGAAAAAAACAACCCTATCAAAAAATGGGCAAAGGATATGAACAGACACTTCTCAAAAAAAGACATTTACATGGCCAACAAACATATGAAAAAGGCTCAACATCACTGATCATCAGAGATATGCAAATCAAAACCACAATGAGATACCATCTCATGCCAGTCAG
>NW_016891827.1:0-294 GCF_001698545.2 Rhinopithecus bieti | reverse complement strand
GATCCTTCTAGCCCAGGATAATTGTCTTTTGTAACCCCCCCCTTTTTTTTTTTTTTTTTTTTTTTTAGATGGAGTCTCACTCTGTCACCCAGGCTGGAGTGCAGTGGCTGGATCTCAGCTCACTGCAAGCCTGCAAGCTCCGCCTCCCAGGTTTATGCCATTCTCCTGCCTCAGCCTCCCGAGTAGCTGGGACTACAGGCGCCCGCCACCATGCCTGGCTAGTTTTTTGTTTTGTTTTGTTTTTTTGTTTTGTATTTTTTAGTAGAGACGGGGTTTCACCATGTTAGTCAGGAT
>NW_016891826.1:0-294 GCF_001698545.2 Rhinopithecus bieti | reverse complement strand
CCATTGCACTGGGTGCGAGAGCCTGGGCTACAAGAGCAAAACTCCATCTTAAAAAAAAAAAAAAAAAAAAAAAAGCCAGCCACGGTGGCATGTGCCTGTAATCCCAGCTACTCGGGAGGCTGAGGCAGGAGAATCACTTGAACCTGGGAGGCGGAGGTGGCAGTGAGCTGAGATCACGCCATTGCACTCCAGCCTGGACAACAAGAGCGAAAACTCTGCCTCAAAAAAAAAACAACCTTACTTACCTATGTAAGCCCCTTAACTTCTGACCTAAATTTCCTTATCCATAAAGTG
>NW_016891825.1:0-225 GCF_001698545.2 Rhinopithecus bieti | reverse complement strand
GTTGTGGAAAATAGGAACACTTTTACACTGTTGGTGGGAGTGTAAATTGTTCAAGCATTGTGGAAGACAGTGTAGTGATTCCTCAAGGATCTAGAACTGGAAATACCACTTGACCCAACAGTCCCATTACTGGGCATATACCCAAAGTATTATAAATCATTCTATGATAAAGACACTTGCACACATATGTTTACTGTGGCACTATTCACAATAGCAAAGACTTGG
>NW_016891823.1:0-427 GCF_001698545.2 Rhinopithecus bieti | reverse complement strand
AGACGGAGTCTTGCTCTGTCACCCAGGCTGGAGTGCAGTGGCCGGATCTCAGCTCACTGCAAGCTCCGCCTCCCGGGTTTACGCCATTCTCCTGCCTCAGCCTCCCAGTAGCTGGGACTACAGGCGCCCGCCACCTCACCCGGCTAGTTTTTTTTTGTTTTTTTTTGTTTTTTTTTTTTAGTAGAGACGGGGTTTCGCCGTGTTAGCCAGGATGATCTCGATCTCCTGACCTCGTGATCCGCCCGTCTCGGCCTCCCAAAGTGCTGGGATTACAGGCTTGAGCCACCGCGCCCAGCTTTTTTTTTTTTTTTTTTTTTTTTTTTTTTTTTTTTTTTTTTTTGAGATGGAGTCTTGCTCTTATCACCCATGCTGGAGTGCAATGGCGTGATCTCGGCTCACTGAAACCTCCGCCTCCCAGGTTCAAGCA
>NW_016891822.1:0-292 GCF_001698545.2 Rhinopithecus bieti | reverse complement strand
GCGGTGGCTCAAGCCTGTAATCCCAGCACTTTGGGAGGCCGAGACGGGTGGATCACAAGGTCAGGAGATCGAGACCATCCTGGCTAACATGGTGAAACCCCGTCTCTACTAAAAAAATACAAAAAACTAGCCGGGCGAGGTGGCGGGCGCCTGTAGTCCCAGCTACTCGGGAGGCTGAGGCAGGAGAACGGCGTGAACCTAGGGAGGCGGAGCTTGCAGTGAGCTGAGATCCGGCCACTGCACTCCAGCCCGGGCGACAGAGCGAGACTCCGTCTCATAAAAAAAAAAAAAA
>NW_016891821.1:0-223 GCF_001698545.2 Rhinopithecus bieti | reverse complement strand
TCTCTCCATAGGGCCTGTTTTACTATGATGTAAAATTAGGTCATATACATTTTCATAGTAGACTTTTGTTAAATAAACTTTTGTAATAGTCAAAATGCTTTCTCAGATGTTCTGAATATAGAATATTAGCTCTCATTCCAATTTTTTCTAACATGAATTTTCCTGGTTGACAATGATTTCAAAGGGTTTTATGCATTAAAGTGGAAGAATCTTATTAAATGTG
>NW_016891820.1:0-292 GCF_001698545.2 Rhinopithecus bieti | reverse complement strand
TGAGAGGACTGTTTGAGCCCAAGAGTTCAACACCAACGTGGTGAGACCCTATCTCTACAAAAAATATTGTTTAAATTAGCCATGTTTAGTGGTGCGTGCCTGTGGTCCCCGCTCCTCAGGAGGCTGAGGCAGGAGGATTACTTGAGCTTAGGAGGTCAGTGCTACAGTGAGGTGAGATCGTGCCACTGCACTCCAGGCTGAGGCAGGAGGATTACTTGAGCTTAGGAAGTCAGTGCTACAGTGAGGTGAGATCGTGCCACTGCACTCCAGTGTGGGCAACAGAGTGAGACAG
>NW_016891819.1:0-1697 GCF_001698545.2 Rhinopithecus bieti | reverse complement strand
TTACCCTAGAAAACCTTAAAGGATTTGTTTAAATTGCGTATTAGAATGTAGTATAAAATAGTATAAAGTTCATAGGTTTTCTAAGCTATAAAATATTGGTTGTATGAGCTATTGAGAGGGTTGTGTATCCTAATGTTTTGAGGAGTGTTCTCTATACCTTGATTCATTACAGGAGGCACCTGTTAACTGTCAGCCACTCATTCACCACAGTGGGAACCTGTTCAGGCTGTCTTTCCACTCACTCATCACAGTGGGAACCTGTTGTCAGCCATTCATTCACCAAAGTGAGAACCTGTTCACTGTCACTCACACACTCATCATACTGGGGACCCGTTCACTTTCACCCACTCACTCACCACAGCAGAAACCTATTCAGTGTCACTGACTCATTCATCACAATGGTAACCTGTTAATCATCACCCACACACTCATCACAGTGGAAAACTTCAATGTCACCCACTCACTCATCACAGAGGAAACTTCTTTACTGTCACCCACTCACTTATCACAGTGGGAGCCTGTTGACTGTCACCTACTTATTCATCACAGTGGGAACCTGTTCACTGTCAACCATTCACTCACCACAGTGGGAAACTTTTCACTGTCACCCATTCATGCATCATGGTGGAAAGGTGTTCACTCTCACCTATTCACTCAGCACAGTGGGAACATATTCAATGTCACCCACTCATTTATCACAGTGGGAAGCTGTTCCCTCTTACCCACTCACTCATCACAGTGGGAACCTATTTACTGTCAGCCACTCATTCAATACAGTGGGAACCTGTTCAATCTCACCCCATCGTTCACCATGGTGGGAACCTGTTGACTGTCACCCACTCGATCATCACAGTGGAAACCGGTTAACTGTCACCACTCATTCATCACTGTGGGAACCTGTTAAATATCACCCACTTACATCACAGTGGGAACCTATTCACTGTCACCCACTCATTCATCACTATGGTAACCTGTCCACTGTTAGTTACTCACTCATCACAGTGAGAACCTGTTCACTGTCACTTACTCATCACAGTAGAAATCTGCTCACTGTCACCCATGCACTCATCATTGTGGTGAGTGAGTGGGTAAGAGTGAACATGCTCACAACATAATAAATGAGTGGGTGACACGGTAATAGATGAATGAGTGGGTGAGAGTGGGAACCTGTTAACCATCACCTACTCATTCATCACCCTTGGAAATTTTCATTCAGTTTCACCCACTCATTCATCACAATGGGAAATTGTTCACTGTCATCCACACACTCACCACAGTGGGAAACAGTTCACTATCAGCCACGCATTCACCACAATAAGAACGTCTTCACTCTCACCCTGTCATTACCACAGTGGCGTCCTGTTGGCTGTCACCCATTCTTTCATCACAGTGAAAACCGGTTCAGTGTTGACCACTGATTCATCAGTGGGAACCTGTTCAAAGTCACCCATTCACCCATCACAGAAGGAACCTGTTATTTATCAGTCACACATTCTCCACAGTGGAAACCTCTTAACTCTCACTCACTCATTCACCACAGTGGGAAGCTGTTCTCTGTCAGCCACTTGTTTACCACAGTGGAACTTGTTCACTCTCACCCACTCATGCAACACATTGGGAACATGTTCACTGTCACCCACTCATTTATTATGATGTGAGCACGTTCACTCTCACCCACTCACGCACCACCGTGGGAA
>NW_016891818.1:0-294 GCF_001698545.2 Rhinopithecus bieti | reverse complement strand
GCTATTTTAGAATAATTTATGTTATTTTTTTTCTCCAATTCGCCTGGGACTACTCTCTAAGGCAACATTTCAATGACAAAGAGATTGTTCCTGAATGCGGCTGGGGAAAAGCCATCATTGCTGAAGGAAGGCAAATATACTGTTCTTTCCCTGAAGAATAAAAAAAGTACTAAAATCTTTCTAGGCAGTACTATCCATTATGCGAATAACTGGCAGGGAATATAAATGGAATCCAGAGGGGAAAGAAGACTAAATTTAAGGTGACCCAGTTCCTATTAAGTTTTATGGACTGAA
>NW_016891817.1:0-601 GCF_001698545.2 Rhinopithecus bieti | reverse complement strand
CTTCAATCTGCTCTGAAATAACCCATTGCATATTCCAAGAAGACAGTGTTAGCAAACTTTTCAATGAAGAGAACGGTTTAACTCAGTAACATGAATTCACAAATCACAAAGCAGTTTATCAGAGAGATTCTTTCTAGTTTTATCTGAGGATATTTCCTTTTCACCATAGGCCTTAATGTCCTCCCAAATATCCCCTTGCAGTCTCCAATAAAAGAGTTTTAGCAAACTGCTACATGAAAAGAAAGGTTTAACTCTGTGAGACGAATTCACACATCAAAGACAAGTTTCTCAGAAAGCTTCTTTCTGGTTTTATTGGAGGATATTTCCTTTGTCACTGTAGGTTTCAGTGTGATCCAAAATATCCCTTCTCAGAGTCCCCAAAACACTGCTACCAAATTGATCCATGGAAAGAATGGTGTTACTCTGTGAGATAAATTCAAAATCACAAAGCAGTTACTCAGAAAGTTTCTTTCTAGTTTTTTTCTTAGGATATTTCCTTTGTCACCATAAGCTTTGATGTGCTCTGAAGTTTCCCATTGCAGATTCCAAGGAAACAATGTTAGCAAACTTCTCCATGAAGAGAAAGGTGTAACTCTGTGAG
>NW_016891816.1:0-511 GCF_001698545.2 Rhinopithecus bieti | reverse complement strand
GAGACAGAGTCTCGCTCTGTTGCCAGGCTACAGCACAGTGGCACAATCTTGACTCACTGCCAACTAGAAAATGCTGATTTCACACCCACTATAGGTCAGACCTTTACCATGCATTTACATTCATTATCCCATTTAACGTACTAAGACACCCTATAAAATAATTGTCAATTTCATCATTTTAAGGATGGAAAAGCTGAGGATCAGAGAAATGACCTGTGTGTAAACACAGAACTAGGAGAAGGCACAGGGCCCATTAATATCTCTGTCTTGATCCTATAGCATCCTAATCACAGGTATCTCTCTGCTGCCTCCTACACTAGACTATATATATATATATATAGGAGTCATACATTATTCTTCTTTGTATTCATGCCACTAGCACAGGCCCTGTCATGGAGCTGCTACTTTTTTTTTTCCTAGTCTTCACATGGTATAGAACTATCAGAGAGAGACAGGTGAGGGCTGTGGTAGTCAAATAGGGCTTCCCCGCCCCTCCCAACCCCCCTCACCA
>NW_016891815.1:0-1959 GCF_001698545.2 Rhinopithecus bieti | reverse complement strand
AAAAAAAAAAATATAAAAAATTAGCCAGGTGTGGTGGTGCACACCTGTAGTCCCAGCTACTCGGGAGGCTGAGACAGGAAAATCGCTTGAACCCAAGAGGTGGAACTTGCAGTGAGCTGAGATCACGCCACTGCACTCCAGCCTGGGCAACAGAGCAAGACTCCATCTCAAAAAATAAATAATGGCCGGGCACGGTGGCTCACGCCTGTAATCCCAGCACTTTGGGAGGCTGAGGCAGGCGGAACACGAGGTCAGGAGATCAAGATCAATCTGGCTAACACGGTGAAACCCCATCTCTACTAAAACAAAAAAATACAAAAAACTAGCTAGGCAAGGTGGCGGGTGCCTATAGTCCCAGCTACTCGGGAGGCTGAGGCAGGAGAACGGCGTGAACCTGGCAGGCAGAGCTTGCAGTGAACCAAGATCACGCCACTGCACTCCAGCCTGGGCGACAGAGCGAGACTCCGTTTCAAAAAAAAATTTTTTTAAATAAATAAATAAATGATAATAATTTCTAATTCGATTGTTAAATAAAGTACACAAAGGAACAAATCCCTTGAAACTCATTTCTAGATGGCAATAACATATTCTCATAGTTGCAAGTAGGTTTTAGTCAATGGAAAGATGAACAGTACAGATCGGGTGCAGTGGCTCATGCCTGTAATCCTACCACTTTGGGAGGCAGAGGAAGGTGGATTACTTGAGCTTGGGAGTTTGAAACCAGCCTGAATATGGCAAAACCTCGTCTTTTTTAAAAGGAAAAAAAAAAAAAAGTAACCTGGAAGGAAGATCAATCCAAAATGCTTAGTAAGGGAGATAACAGATTTCTCCTGAGAACTCCCAAGAAGGCTTAAACTAGGAAGCAGGAGGTACCACAGCAGACAGACTTGAGAAAGAGGAATAATTACAAGAAACAGGCCGGGCATGGGGCTCACAACTGTAATCCCAGCACTTTAGGAGGCTGAGGTGGGTGGTGATTGCTTGAGACCAGCCTGGCTGGGCTCAGTGGCTCATGCCTGTAATCCCAGCACTGTGGGAGGCTGAGGCAGGCAGATCATCTGAGACTGGGAGTTCAAGAGCAGCCTGACCAACATGGAGAAACCCCGTCTCTACTAAAATGCAAAATTAGCCAGGCATGGTGGCGCATGCCTGTAATCCCAGCTACTCAGGAAGGCTGAGGCAGGAGAATCACTTGAACCCAGGAGGCAGAGGTTGCGGTGAGCCAAAATGGCACCACTGTACTCCAGCCTGGGCGTCAAGAGCAAAAGTAGGTCTCAAAAAAAAAAAAAAAAAAAAAAAAGAGAGAGAGAGATAAACCAGCCTGGGCAACATAGTGAGACCTCATCTCTACAAAATGCAGAAAAAAGAAGAAACAAACAAATCCTGCATAAGAAATGTATCTTTTCTTTCTAGTCTGTGGTATTTCAACATTTGGCCTTGAAAGCCACAGGCCCTCCCCACTTGCTGCTAAAATTATTGTCACCAAGAAAAAAATATTTCTTCTTACCCCACAGGTGGGGTAATAATCAGATAATATTTTGACTCATAAAGCCATTCTCACAGATGTTATTTCTAATGAACAAGTCTTGTAAAACCATTAGATTTTAGAAATTATTGCTATGTCCTGTGAAAGTAACCTTTCCTTACCCTCTTCTTCAAAATCTACTTTGAGGCCGGGCGCGGTGGCTCAAGCCTGTAATCCCAGCACTTTGGGAGGCCGAGACGGGCGGATCACGAGGTCAGGAGATCGAGACCATCCTGGCTAACACAGTGAAACCCCGTCTCTACTAAAAAATACAAAAAAACTAGCCGGGCGAGGTGGCGGGCGCCTGTAGTCCCAGCTACTCGGGAGGCTGAGGCAGGAGAATGGCGTAAAACCCGGGAGGCAGAGTTTGCAGTGAGCCGAGATCTGGCCACTGCAACCCAGCCTGGGAGACAGAGCGAGACTCCGCCTCAAAA
>NW_016891814.1:0-202 GCF_001698545.2 Rhinopithecus bieti | reverse complement strand
CCCCAGGAGCTCCCTGTCCAGGCAGGCAGGGGATCATGTGCTGCCTGCCTGTTTCCTAGTCACACGGTGACATTCCACCCTTTTGTCACATCTGTGTCAGCACAAGGCAGCCAGAGCATATGTGCCTGCCAGTTCCCATCCCTGGGCTGCAGCCTCAGGGGCCCGGACAGCATGTGTGGAGCCCCTGGCCCCTGTGGGGCTT
>NW_016891813.1:0-632 GCF_001698545.2 Rhinopithecus bieti | reverse complement strand
CTTCCAACAAGCAGTTGGCTGAAGGAGGATATACGGTTGTCAGATACATTCAAGAAAAGAACCACAGATACTGACATTTGGAGGAGCACTCCATCCCAGTGTAAATGCAGGTACACTGTCTCATCGCCCTCTGCTAAAGCCCATCAACTAGCTCGCCCTTTCCCATACCCAGAATTGCCAGGGAGCTTTCTAGGGTGAAACTGTTAAACAGGAACTATCATTCAAAAGACATTTGAGGAACGTGTCTGATTTAAAAGGCAGTGATGGTAACAAAACATACAAATAGGAAAGCCAATCTTGGAGGAAACAGATGATACTGCATAAGAAAATTTCCAGATGCCCAAATCTATAATTAATATTGTCAGAGAGGAAAGTAATCACATGTCTGAAATGAAAGCAGGATATTGTTGAAAGGAATATTGAGAGAACAGAAAAGAACTCTTAGAAATTAAAAAAATAGGATAGCAGAAATAAAATAATTAAATGCAAAATGAGAATAATAAGTTGAATAAACGTCTCTGAAAGTTCAACCAAAAGACAATGAGATTGATAATAAGAGAAAAGATTAGAGAAGTCCAACCTCTGTCTAATAGTTGGTGCCAATTAAAAGAGAACAAAGGGAAAGAGGAAAA
>NW_016891812.1:0-427 GCF_001698545.2 Rhinopithecus bieti | reverse complement strand
CCAGCTTGGGCAACATAATGACATCCCATCTCTACAAAAAAATTTAAGCTCGTCAAGCACGGTGGCACATGCTGGTAGTCTCACCTACTCAGGAGACTCCTGCTGAAGTGGGAGGATTGCTTGAGCCTAGAAGGTCGAGGCCTCAGTGAGCTGTGATTTTGCCACTGTACTCCATTGAACCATGTTGCACCTCAATGTTCTCATCTTAAAATGAGGATATAAATACTTCCTACCTCAACAAGACTGTGCAAAGATCATGAGGTAAGATATGTAAGGTTACTGGAACAGGGACCGACAAGTATCACTTATTATTCAGCAAATTGAATCTCTACTATATACCAGGCGTTTTACAAGTAGTAGGGAACAAAAGTTCAAGCCCTCATGGAGCTTTAATTCCAAGATACAAGAAGAGCAGAGAGTTGTACAT
>NW_016891810.1:0-627 GCF_001698545.2 Rhinopithecus bieti | reverse complement strand
AGTTTCCCAAATACGAAGAGAAAATGCATGTGTGTATAAACAGTGGTTACCACCTAGTAGAATTTTAAGCTTTAAGGATTTTCTCCCTAACGCTTGCAATTTCGTACATTGAGTCAACATTCAGAACTTCAGTTACTATTTTCCTTTTTTGTTTTGTTTTGTTTTGTTTTGTTTTGTTTTGTTTTTTTACCTTCAGTTACTATTTTCCTATGTGAGATTTTGTTTCTTGTATCCAATGTGCTAGTTAGGTATTTCTTTATAGGCTTAACATTTACAGGTGTACCTGATCAAAATAGCTGGAAAGCTCTGAGATTTCTTTACTGGTTAATTTGTTCCATGTGTACCCAACTGCCAAGCACTTGGCAAATGACCAAAAGATACGTTTTGAAAAGCCAGAATAGCTTGTGCAATAAGTAGCTGACAGATAAAGAAAATGGCAACTTTATGCTTTAATGGCAACGTAAACTATCTAGAAGGGACATTTATCAGTTCAACAAGAATTGATTTTCTTCACTCTCAACTCCTATTAACAAATCTTCACTTTCTAAAAGGTAGGAATGTGTGCTCCAGTGATTAATTTGTTTATGTGTAACTAGTACATTGTGAGAATCTCTATAGGACATCTTT
>NW_016891809.1:0-293 GCF_001698545.2 Rhinopithecus bieti | reverse complement strand
AGTTTCTTGGAATGCTTCCTTCTGTTTTTTATTGGACGATATTTCACTTTTGCCATAGTCTTCAATGTGGTCTGAATATCAGTTTTTTTATTTTACAAGAACACTGTTCAAACTGTGGCTTATGAGAAGAGAGTTATAACTCCCTGAGTGGAATGCACACATCACCAAGCAGTTTCTCAGAAAACTTCTCTCCAGTTTTATCTGACCATATTTCTTTTTTCACCATAGGCCCGAATGCGATCCAAAATATCCCTTCGGGGATCCATCCGTGAGGGAGTTTCCAAGCTGCGTAA
>NW_016891808.1:0-629 GCF_001698545.2 Rhinopithecus bieti | reverse complement strand
GTTGTGAGCCACCGCGCCTGGCCTCTACTGCTGCTTTTTTATGGTTCCCATTGACATGCAATATCTTTTCCATCCCTTTATTGTTTGTCTATGTGTGTCTTTATAGGTGAAGTGTGTTTCCTATAGGCAACCGATCATGGGTTTTCATCTTTTTTATCCATTCACCTACTCTATGTCTTTTGATTGGAGAGATTAGTCCATTTACCATCAATATTATTGATAAGTAAGGCGACTTACTCCTGCCATTTTGTTATTTGTTTTCTGGTTGTTTTGTGCTCTTCTCTTCCCTCTTTCCATCCTTCCTGTCTTCCTTTTAGTAAAGGTGGTTTTCTCTGGTGGTATGTTTTAACTTCTTGCTTTTATTTTGTTTATCCATTGTATTTATTTTTTTATTTGAAGTTACCAGGAAGTTTGCAAATACTATCTTTTAACGTATTCTTTTAAACTGATGAAAACTTTACACTGATTGCATAAACAAACAAGCAATGCGAGAACTAATAAAATTCTTTAACTTCACTTTAACACATTAACTTCCTCCTCCTTTTTATTTTTTGTTATTTCTTTTCATTTTTTGAATGTACTGTGTCTTGGAATGTTGTTGTAGTTATTATTTTGATTGGTTCATCATT
>NW_016891807.1:0-426 GCF_001698545.2 Rhinopithecus bieti | reverse complement strand
GAAACTTAGTTTGGTTGGATATGAAATTCTTGGTTGAAAATTCTTTAAAATGTTGAATATTGCCCCACTGTCTTCTGGCTTGTAGGGTTTCTGCCAAGAGATCTGCTGTTAGTCTGATGGGCTTCCCTTTGTGGGTAACCCAACCTTTCTCTCTGGCTTCCCTTGTTATATTTTCCTTCATTTCAACCTTGGTGAATCTGATGATTATGTGTCTTGGGGTTGTTCTTCTTGAGGAGTATCTTTGTAGTGTTCTCTGTATTTCCTGAATTTGAATGTTGGCCTTTCTTGCTAGGTTGGGGAAGTTCTCCTGGATAATATCCTGAAGAGTGTTTTCCAACTTGGTTCCATTCTCCACAACACTTTCATGTACACCAGTCATAGATTTGGTCTTTTCACGTAGCCCCATATTTCTTGGAGGCTTTGTTC
>NW_016891806.1:0-1101 GCF_001698545.2 Rhinopithecus bieti | reverse complement strand
AAGAGAAAAGAGAAAGGAAAAGCAAATGATACTTTCCTCAGTTGAGCTTCCTAGAATTTAGTCATTTCCACTGTCAGCCTTCTAAATGAACAGATCTCTCTGGATGACATTTTGATAACCAAATAGACAAAACTCTGTAAATAAATTGCTCCATTTCTCTATTATTCTTGCTTAAATTTTTTCTTGTTCTCTCAACTTTATTTTACTATTCTTATGTTCACTAATACCAGTAGTAGCTAGAAAGTAGACAAAGTAAAGCACTATTGATTTTAAACCCCACTATTATGGTTTTATGTTGGCTTATTTCCTTACAAGATAATTAACTCTACGAGTCCAGTAGTATACTTACCAACCTTTGGTGTCTCTAGCATCTAGCACAGAAGCTATGCTTAATTGAGGTTTGTGGAGCCACCTGAGAATTCTGGAAGTTACACAGAAATTTACTTGGTTCTCATTATCCAATAAAGGTATATTCCTGTTTTCAAAGGAAGCAAGACTTTTCTTGTATGTGCCTAGCCTGAACACAGGCAATTTGGAGGCCATTCCAATAACCCCTTATTAAAGAGAGGGTTCTTTCAGGTGGCAGTAGACTTCAGTCTCCACAAGAGGTTGCCTAAGAAAAAAGCAGGCAGAAATGTTTCAATTGAAGAGGTAATGATTAAAGTATCTACTATAAGCAAAGCCTAGTGCTAGTCCTGAAAATTTATTTAGACATGCAGAAGTTGGTACATTTCCTTATTCCATAATTCAACTTGTTATCCTCAAATAAATTAAAAGAAAGTATGGGAATGAATAATTTATCTTCTATGTGATCTGTCATATTGAAAATAGCAAAGTAAAAGTAGAAAATTATTGTAAGAATATGTATAAATCAAGCTGAAGCTGAAGTTTCCTTTGTTTATTTCACCATTTCTAGTGATTTTCTTTTCAATTATAGTTAAATCAACACTTTATTGCAGTGTTTTCATTATGCACAGTCTGAGTTTTATTTTCCCAGTTATGGGCATCTGATACAAAACCCACAAAACATGTTATGTAGATTGCATTTATTATTTTTTTATTCATTCCAAGTAGCTTTGACATTTATTTTACAACTGCCAA
>NW_016891805.1:0-396 GCF_001698545.2 Rhinopithecus bieti | reverse complement strand
CTTTCTCAAAAGTTTCTTTTGGTTTTATCAGAGGGTAATTCCTTTTCACCATAGGCCTCAATGCACTCCAGAATATCACATTGAAGATTCCACAAAATCAGTGTCAGAAAACTGCTCCATTAAAGGAAATGTGTAACTCTGTGAGACGAATTCACTCATCACAAAGAACTTTCTCAGAAGGCTCTTTCTAGTTTTATCTGAGGATATTTCTTTTGTCACTGTAGTCTTCAAAGCAACACAAAATATCCCTTCTCAGATTCCCCAATAACACTGCTACCAAACTGATCCATGAAAAGAATCATGTAACTCTGTGAGATGAATTCACACATCACAAAGCAGTTTCTCAGAAAGCTTCTTTCTAGTTTTATATGAGGATATTTCCTTTGAGAACCTAAG
>NW_016891804.1:0-1686 GCF_001698545.2 Rhinopithecus bieti | reverse complement strand
ACAAACTTTAAGAGTTTTAATGCTTTCATTTGATTTTTTCATAGACAATCTAAAACTTTAATCTGTGATCAAGTTGAATTATTTACTGTTTGTAAAGAGAAAACCTCTCATTTCAGTGTGATTTGCAATGGAAAGGCATTTTAATTGAATATGGTTTTAGTGTCTTAGATTATTCAATAAATTGAGAACTAATATCAATAAAATAAAATAATGTAGATGGGTAGAAACGAACAGAGGAGGATTTATGTAAATAATCCATATGTGCTAAAAGAAGTCATGTCGTAAGGATGAGCTATAAGGAAGAAGGTTTTCAAGTTTTAAGAGAACAAAGTAAAAGAGAAGGGATTCAGCATAGGGAACAAAATTTTGTTCATGTTCAATTTAGAAGAAATGTATTATAGCACACAGTATTTGGTTCAGGTTGAGATAAGATGTATTATATTACATATGTACAATACTGTGCTTATCCATTGTAGTAAATACAAATGCAAGATTTTGTTAGTGTTTTTTTTTTTGTTAGTATTTGAAGGTTACTATAATTCTCTTGAATGATTAAGAATTAGACAGAGACAAGTTTAGAAGCTAGAAATTTAAAAAATCACTTTTACTGCTATTAAAGACAATACTGTGCAATGTGGTTTATGTCTATGGACAAGGGGCTTTCTGATACCTCGTGCCAGAAACGGACAAGCTACCCTTCAGTCACTGACCCTCTGATTCAGCATAGACCTCCTGTTACCCCAGCAGCCATCTCCCCTGTGGCAGGCAGGGGTGAAGCCTGAGGGATGTTTCCTTGGGAATGTAAAAGGGTAATGGAAGTGGGTGGACAAAAGACCCAGTTCCTCATTCCATACTCCTATCAAATTAAATCATTCTTTCTCTCAGGAGGAAGAGTGAATGTGAGTGTGTAGAAAGGCTAGGAGGGCTACTCAGTGTAGCTTCCCTCTTATGAAAAAAGAAAAGATTTTAAAAGAGAGATATTGGAAGGAGACATAAACTGCTATCACTCCCAGCCTTAACTTTAAAATTAGGATCGATTTTGCAGATGTTTCATTACATTAGATTGATTAGACCATCAAAATAATGGTTTGTAGTTAAAAGGTGTTAATTAACTATAAAATAAAATACCACCATCAATAATGATCAAAATCACAAAATCAAAATAATAAAAGTGGGACACAGTTTAAGCTAATATTTCTTTTCATTATTAAACTCAACAGTAGAAATACTATATAACAAAATAATGTTACTTAGCATATTAAATTTATGTTATTACATTTAACTTTATAGGAGTTATAGTTTTATCTATATTTAATTTGTTAATCATTTTCACTTTTAAAATATATGAGATCTACATGCAAAAGGAATTTTAATTAGTGTTTTGTTTACACATAATTCACATGAAATTAAAAATAACTTGAATAAAACTGGAATTCATAAAAATGCTCTTTCCTTAAAAGAAAATTTGAAAAATTATTTTAAAAACATTAGAATGTTCAAATTAAGCACCACACTATTTATTTAATTAGAGACATTATCCATTTGGATAGATACCTATTAGAGTTTCAGCCATAATTTTGAAAGACAGGATCCTGAATGTTTAAATCCTAAAAGATCAAAATCCCTAAAGTCTAAAATCCTGAAAATTTTAATTCTAAAAGATCAAAATCACAAAAGGATAATTCT
>NW_016891803.1:0-509 GCF_001698545.2 Rhinopithecus bieti | reverse complement strand
TCCTGCTCCAGTCACCCCGCAAGCTGAAGCTTGAGAAAAGTCATTGCAGGGCTCATTTTCTTTTTTTTTTTCTTTTTTTTTTTTTTTGAGATGGAGTCTCGCTCTGTCGCCCGGGCTGGAGTGCAGTGGCCGGATCTCAGCTCACTGCAAGCTCCGCCTCCCGGGTTTACGCCATTCTCCTGCCTCAGCCTCCGGAGTAGCTGGGACTACAGGCGCCCGCCACCTCGCCCGGCTAGATTTTTTATTTTTTTAGTAGAGACGGGGTTTCACCGTGTTAGCCAGGATGGTCTCGATCTCCTGACCTCGTGATCCGCCCGTCTGGGCCTCCCAAAGTGCTGGGATTACAGGCTTGAGCCACCGCGCCCAGCCAGCAGGGCTCATTTTCATTAAAATTTGGACTTGTACAGTAAGGACTTTAACTGACCTTCCTTAGATTGAGGACTGTTCCCAGTGTATACATCAAATCACTGAGGTAGGACAAAAGTTGCTACGGTCCTATTATTTTATGA
>NW_016891802.1:0-632 GCF_001698545.2 Rhinopithecus bieti | reverse complement strand
CCACTAGGTGCAGACTGACACCTCATACCTCGCACAGCAGGGTACACTCCTGAGACGAAGTTTACAGAGCAAGAATCAGACAGTAACACTCACTGTTAAGCAATATTCTATCTTCTGTAGCCTCCGCTGCTGATACCCAGGCAAACACAGTCTGGAGTGGACCTCAAGCAAACTCCAACAGACCTACAGTTGAGGGTCCTGACTGTTAGAAGGAAAACTAACAAACAGAAAGGATACCCACACCAAAACCCCATCAGTACTTCACCATCATCAAAGACCAAAGACAGATAAAACCACAAAGATGGGGAAAAGCAGTGCAGAAAACCTGAAAATTAAAAAAATCAGAGTGCATCTCCCCTCCAAAGGAATGCAGTTCATTGCCAGCAACTGAACAAAGCTGGATGGAGAATGACTTTGACGAGTTGAGAGAAGAAGGCGTCGGTCAATCAAATTTCTCAGAGCTAAAGGAGGAACTTTGTAACCAGTGCAAAGAAACTGAAAACCTTGAAAAAAGAATGGATAACTAGAATAATAAATGCAGAGAAGACCATAAAAGAACTGAGAGAGAGAAAACCATAACACAAGAACTACATGACAAATGCACAAGCTTCAGTAATAGACTTGATCAACTT
>NW_016891801.1:0-2724 GCF_001698545.2 Rhinopithecus bieti | reverse complement strand
TTTTAGCTAGAAGATATTTTTCCCAAAAGATATCATTAGAAAGAACATTAAATAACAAAATAACTTAGGGTCTTTTTTCCAACGCTTCTTTGCTTTCATTAAATTCAGTTTATATCAATGTCTAAAAGTTGATAATCATTCCATTGTCATGTCGTCTCTTGTTTTGTCTTTCAGTACAGCTTTCTCTGTGAGACACTGATCATATTGTAATCTGTGGTCATCATATTGTAACTAAAATTACACTTCTTAATGTCGTATTGGATTTCTTCTTACTGTTCAAAAGAAGAAATTCTGACCAGTAAACAACAAATTGAATTATATAGTCACCTCGAAGAGTAAGCATCCCCAAAACAGCTTCAAACATATTGACTGGCTTGAACAATCCAATCAGTTTCTCCCCATACCTAATAACCAACTACAGGGAAGGCATATTTTAAATAATGAAATATACAGATGAATCCTATCACTCTGGAGAAAAGAAAAAAAAACTATAACAATATATTATGCTTCAATCTATTTTAGCTTTTATTTTCACATAAAACAGAAAAGTGATTTTGGCCATACCATTTCAAAATCTTCTCTTATTTTTTTATAATTTTAGGGTAAAAAATTGTTTACTAAATGGAAGTTTTAACCTAATCATTTATAAATAGCTTCTTTCACATTCTCAATTCTATATTCTGCCCAGTTTTGTTACGATCACCTCAATGGTACAAAAGTTGCTAATTTATACTGACTTTAAAGCAATCACACAAACACACCATTTTATGCACCAGAACTGCAAGATTGGATCTGTAATGAACAAAATTAGCTGTGTGAAATATCTTTCAGTAAGCACTTTTAACTTATCCTAATTTTCTCATACTATAATGGAAACATTTGAGGGCATTCCAGAGAAATATTTTCATTTCTTTGGGATAAACAATTATAGTAAAAAAGCCAAAACATCTACTGGGGAGAAAAGATATCAATGAGTAAGCTTTCATTTCTATTATGGGAAATAGCTTGAGGCATGTGGAAGAAGTAATGGCAAGTGGCTTGATTTTCCTCTGCCTTTAAATACAACTTTTACTTTAAAGTTAATATCATATGAAAGCACACGTTTTGTAAGCCTCTGTAATTACTAAAGATATCTTATTTGAAAGGATAGTAAAGTTTTAAAATTAGGGTGCACATACATCATCACAAATTTGGAATAATTTAGGGGAAATAATGGAATTAAAATATATGCTGCATACTGAGAAACTCAAAACAGATGTCTCCTAAAATTTAGCATATTTACATCCTTATAAACAGCATATCTTTCCAAAACATGACATTTCATCTTTAGGAGAGTTTTGTGTGTTTATAGGATGATGGGGTGGGAGAGGGAGAATACGTTCTATTCAAAGTTCTACATCTGATAAAACCAAAATTGAGTTTTACAAATTATTTTAAGTATGACAGAATGTTTCTATTTGAAGGAATTTATGAATGAATAAAGTAATAATTTGCTTTTAGCTGACTTACTTCAGGCTTTTGTATGTGTACTATAGAATATTTGTTCAGCCCTCACTCTTTGATTTTATGTTTTGAAGATTTTAGAGACTTTTAAATGAAAATGTATACCAGAAATGTTTCAAAACATTTCTCTCCACCAATAAGGCTGAATTTGGAGGTTGCACCAGTTGTCTTACTCTATGACATTATAGTTCGCTTTGGAATTCTCAGAAGGGTATGTTCAGATCCTTGCTATAAAACTGTGGAAATGTAAAGGAAGTCTTCGGGAATCTGAAGTTCAAATTTCCAAACAGGAATAACCCCACCACCTTTTAAAATTTTTTCTTAGCTTTAGATACAAACAGGGAAACTAAAGGCTCTACTTTTATTAGGAATTTGGCAATTTTCTATCAAAGCCTTTAATACAAATAAATAAAATTTTGTTATCCTAACTTCCATGAGCCAGAGAGAGCATGTGTGGGGAGGAATGGAAGGAAGAAAGAAAGGAAAGGTAGGGAAGAGAAGAGAAGGGAGGGAAATGAAAAGAGGGAAAGAAAGGGAAGAAAAGGAAGGAAGGAAGGAAGGAAGGAAGGAAGGAAGGAAGGAAGGAAGGAAGGAGAGAGAAGGAGAAAGACAATGGAGAGATGGTTTCTAATGGGCATGGTGCCACTGTAACAGATGGTCATGGGTGTAGACAGCCAGGAGAGGCTTCTGAGCATCAAAGGACATAAGGGCTAAAAGCAAGGCTGATCTGGAACCACCTAAACATTTACCTTTCCTGTATGAATTGAGAGTATATTTACTAATGGATTGAGTGGAGTCTTTTTTTGTTGTTATTGTTCTTTAATCTAAACAACGACCCTCTTGAGATTCCATACCTGAGCTGAGCAGGAATACTCTTGTACTTTCTACTACTGCAGAGTTTTATATTTGGACAATTGGATAGTACTTATACGTCCCACTAGCTAACAGGTTACATTTATAGTCAAATATATGCTATGCAATAGCAGCTTTATTTTAAGAAAATAATTTCAAAATTGCTTATTTTGGTTTTCTTTTGTGAAACTGAAAATTATATAAGTCTATGGTTTAATTTCAGAGAATTTCAATGTAAGAAGTAGATACCGAATAAAGCCTATTCTATACTTTAGGCATTACTTTGATTATAGATTATCAGCTGAAAGTGAGTATAAATTTGGATTATTTCTCACTTAGTTAACTATACAAATACACAGATTCTGTGAT
>NW_016891799.1:0-1170 GCF_001698545.2 Rhinopithecus bieti | reverse complement strand
GTGAGAGATCTGCTGTTAGTCTGATGGGTTTCCCTTTGTGGGTAACCTAACCTTTCTCTCCGACTGCCCCTAACATTTTTTCCTTCATTTCAACCTTGGTGAATCTGACAATTATGTGTCTTGGGGTTGCTCTTCTCGAGGAGTATCTTTGTGGCATTCTCTGTATTTCCTGAATTTGAATGATGGCCTGCTTGCTAGGTTAGGGAAGTTCTCCTGGATAGTATCCTGAAGAGTGTTTTCCAACTTGGTTCCATTCTCCCCGTCACTTTCAGGCACACCAATCAGACCTAAATTTGGTCTTTTCACATAGTCCCATATTTCTTGGGGCTTTGTTTGTTTCTTTTACTCTTTTTTCCCTAAACTTCTTTTCTCGCCTCATTTCGTTCATTTGATCTTCAATCACTGATACCCTTTCTTCCACTTGATTGAATCAGCTACTGAAGCTTGTGAAGGCATCACATAGTTCTTGTGCCATGGTTCTCAGCTCCATCAGGTCATTTAAAGTATTCTCTATGCTGTTTATTCTAGTTAGCCAGTCATCTAATTTTTTTTCAAGGTTTTAGCTTATTTGC
Source organism: Rhinopithecus bieti (assembly GCF_001698545.2). Lineage (NCBI taxonomy): Eukaryota > Metazoa > Chordata > Mammalia > Primates > Cercopithecidae > Rhinopithecus > Rhinopithecus bieti. The sequence continues at coordinate 598 of NW_016891799.1, read as the reverse complement.
GATATTTTGTACATCCTCCTTTAGCTTGGAGAATTTTTTTATTACCAGTCTTCTGAAGCCTACCTCTGTCAACTCGTCAAAGTCATTCTCTGTCCAGCATTGTTCCATTGCTGACGAAGAGCTGCATTCCTTTGGAGGAGAAGAGGCGCTCTGGTTTTAGAATTTTCAGGTTTTCTGCTCTGGTTTCTCCCCATCTTTGTGATTTTATCTACCTTTGGTCTTTGATGATGGTGACCTACTGATGGGGTTTTGGTGTGGATGTCCTCTTTGTTGATGTGGATGCTATTCCTTTCTGTTTGTTAGTTTTCCTTCTAACAGTCAGGACCCTCAGCTGCAGGTCTGTTGGAGTTTGCTGGAGGTCCACTCTAGACCCTGTTTGCCTGGGTATCACCAGCAGAGGCTGCAGAACAGCAAATATTGCTCCCTGATCCTTCCTCTGGAAGCTTCGTCTCAGAGGGGCACCCAGCTGTATGAGGTGTCATTCAGCCCCTACTGGGAGATGCCTCCCGTTAGGCTGCTCAGGGGTCAGGGACCCACTTGAGGAAGCAGTCTGTCAGTTCCCAGACCTCAAACTCTGTGCTGGGAGAACCACTACTCT
>NW_016891798.1:0-1167 GCF_001698545.2 Rhinopithecus bieti | reverse complement strand
TTTTTTTTGTTTTTTTTGTTTTTTGTTTTACTTTGGAATTGAAAACCTTTGATTTTCATGATTGCAAAATTTTAAAATTTTCCTCCTTTATAGTTTATACTTTTGTATTTTATCAAAGGAAGCATTTGTCAATGTCTGTAAACATCTCACTATTTTGAGTGGAAGGGTGCTACTATCATGTAGTTGCTAGAGACCAGTGATGATTCTAAAATCTTTCAATATACTGGACTGCCACCCTGTTTTCGTCACTTCCTATAGATGTGTGGTGGTCTCTCACTGTTGTTTTAATTTGCATTTCCCTAGTGACTCATAATGTTGAGCATCTTTTCATGTGCTTATGGGCAATTCATATTTTAGAAATCATCTTCAAAATCTTCAACCTATTTCCTTATTACTAGATTGTAAGGACATATGGACAGCCCCACTCCCTGTTTTAATCACCTGCTATAAACCACATTGAGGAGGGAGGAATTCCTTCTGTAGGATTATAGTAATCACATAACACATGGCACCCTACACTGCACAGATGAGACTGACAGCAGCTTACTAGTCACATATAATTAAAGCTGAAGGGAGAAATATATAACATGCCATCCAGGGCCACACAGGTTTTATACTCAAGAACAGAGTGAACAACCAGGAACTATGGGAATCAGGCTCTGCAGGATCAAGGGGATCAAGTGTCTCCTGGTTCACTTGGGAGGATGTGATTGGCTGTCTGGCAGATAACTAAAACACTATTCATGAATAAGCAGGAGCTGTGCTTTTGTTGTTGTTGTTGTTGTTGTTTTGATAAGAAGGGTTGTTTCACTAGAGGACCTTATTTTCTAGAAGAGAGTGGGGAGGGGAATTTGTGGTTAGGACTTTTAAGGCTCTCCTGATTTTACTGGATATCAAAGCAAAGAATAAATATTGGGCCTTAATTTTAGGTTTCATACCACACAACAAATACTTATCCCTTTCAAAATATCAATAGTGTTGCCCTTGAGAAACACTCATCTAGAAATCTGTCAATTTTGGGGGGTCTTTTATAGATTTAGATTTTGTTATTCTAAAAATTCCTCTTTTCTAAATATTTTTCATGCCACTGATATATGCTCTAATCTTTATTATGTTCTTCCTTCTAATTTGGTGTATTTTGCTCTTATTTTTAAAATTTCCTAATTT
>NW_016891797.1:0-1169 GCF_001698545.2 Rhinopithecus bieti | reverse complement strand
AAATAAAATAAAATAAAATAAAATAAAATAAAATAAAATAAAATACAATAAAATAACAAATTCACTTCCTCAAACTAGCTACATCTCAAGTGCTAGTTATCACATTGGACAGTGCAGATACAGAATATCTCTATCATTGCAGAAAGTCCTCCTAGTGTTTCCCTAGAGTATTTAGTTGGAAACTGTTAAGTCACTGGGGTATTTCTGTGGCTTCTAGTGGAATAGCCAAATAGGGAGAGGCTGTCTGATGGGAATCTGAAGACACAGTGCATGTCTTGAAGTGGCTCATCTCCCAGTAACTCCTAGTGAGTTCGTGGGCACCTTGCTTATTACATTTCATCTTAAGGTGACTCAATAATGGAATGACAGAAGCAGACTGGGAGCTTTTAGCACCTACTGCAGTGTGAAAACATAGTAAATGAAAACAAGATCATATTTTAAGTTATATATCTCGATACTCATAAGTACTTCCCCAGGAGGTGTTATTCAGGTGCATTCAAATCAAGAATCCTTTATGTTTATAGTCCTGTTCCCTCAATTTATCTTCATATTTAATTTACTGATTGTGAACCTGCAGGTAAAACACATCTACTTTTCTCCACAATAAAATATTCCCAAAATGTTCTTTTCTACGTAAAAGTATGTGAGCACAATTCTCTCATTAATTTATATATTCAACAGTTAAAAGGAGAGATAAATCATTATCATAGCCCAGAAAGTAATTTAATATAAAATAAGAATAGAGCAGAGGTTAGCAAAGTTGTGTCCAGCTGGCTTGGGACTTGGTAATAGGTTCACATTTCCCAACAACAAATCACTCAAAATCTATCTAGGCCAAAATGAAAGATGCAAACCAAAATGAAATGGCTCATGCATAACAGTTATTAGCCTTACATACACCTTTTGAGTTAATGTTGCCAGCAAAAGTTGTAGGAGGAAACAGTGTATTAGTCACGGTTCTCTAGAGGGACAGAACAAATAGGAGATATATATATATATATATATATAGAGAGAGAGAGAGAGAGAGAGAGAGAGAGAGAGAGGAGTTTATTAAGTAGTATTAACTCAGAAGATCACAAGGTCCCACAATAGGCCATCTACAAGCTGAGGAGCAAGGAAACCAGTCTGAGTCCCAAAGCTAAAGAACTTGGAGTCCGATGTTTGAGGGC
>NW_016891796.1:0-200 GCF_001698545.2 Rhinopithecus bieti | reverse complement strand
GTGAAACCCCGTCTCTACTAAAAAATACAAAAAACTAGCCGGGCGTGGTGGCGGGCGCCTGTAGTCCCAGCTACTCAGGAGGCTGAGGCAGGAGAGTGGTGTAAACCCGAGAGGCGGAGCTTGCAGTGAGCTGAGATCCGGCCACTGCACTCCAGCCTGGGCGACAGAGCGAGACTCCGTCTCAAAAAAAAAAAAAAAAA
>NW_016891795.1:0-1529 GCF_001698545.2 Rhinopithecus bieti | reverse complement strand
TTCACCATATTAGCCAGGATGGTCTCGATCTCCTGACCTCGTGATCCACCCGCCTCGGCCTCCCAAAGTGCTGGGATTACAGGCATGAGCCACCACGCCCGGCCAATCCACCCATCTTTACATTCATTTATCCACCCATCTTACATCCATCCATCCATCCATTCATCCATTTGTCCATTTATTTTCCCGTCCATCTCTTCACTCACCTGCATACTCAGGCTTCTATCCATCTGTTCACTCTTGTTCTCACTCATTGATTCAGCAAACATTTCCATGGACCTGCTGTGTGCTAAGTGCATATGGTGTCAAGATCTTCATTCTCATGACCAATATTTCTTGATGCTTCCCTATGTGTCAGGCACTGTGCAAAATGTTTTCAACTGTATTAACTCTTAAACCTCCCAACGACCCTTTGAGGCATGTACCATTATTTCAGGCCTCAGTATTATCAGATGGTAATACTGAGGGCTATACAGGTGAAGTAAGGTGCAGACAGTTATTATGTGAATTCAGGCCAGCTGGTGCCAGAGTCAGTGCCATCACTCAGTCACCTTCTCTGCCCCATCACAAGGCTAGGCTGCAGGGATGGGTGGTAGATGAGGCATATATAGTTCCTGCCTTCATGCAGCGTCCCCTTTGGCTGTATCCTCCCTAGGGCCATTTGGTTGCATGGTCATTGTGGTGTTTGGGCTCTCAGCAGGAGGAAGCAAAGGGAAAACCATCAGCCACTCCATTCTCTGTAGTCAGTTTTAATCACTGAGTGACCTTGAGCAAGTCACTTTTCCCTCTGAGCCTCCATATCTGCATCACAATGGGTATAAAATCCGATTGCTGCAAATCTAAGAAGCCACTAATTTAAGATACACCGTTTTCTTTTTTTTTTGTTTTCAGACGGAGTCTCACTCTGTCGCCCAGGCTGGAGTGTAGTGGCACGATCTCGGCTGACTGCAAGCTCCACCTCCCGGGTTCACGCCTTTCTCCTGCCTCAGCCTCCCACGTAACTGGGACTACAGGCACCCGCCACCACGCCCGGCTAATTTGTTATATTTTAGTAGAGACGGGGTTTCACCGTGTTAGCCGGGATGGTATCCATCTCCTGACCTCGTGATCCGCCCACCTTCACCTCCCAAAGTGCTGGGATTACAGGCGTGAGCCACTGGGCCCAGCCTAAGATACACCGTTTCTTAACGTAATCTAAACAAATTAAAATGCTATTTAGAGGGCCGAGTGTGGTGGCTCATGCCAGTAATCCCAGCACTTTGGAAGGCTGAGGCAGGAGGATCACAAGTTCAGGAGTCCAAGACCAGCTTGGCCAATGTAGTGAAACCCTGTCTCTACTAAAATAGAAAAAAATAGCTGGGTGTGGTGGCACGTGCCTGTAGTCCCAGCTACTTGGGAGACTGAGGCAGAATTGCTTGAACCCAGGAGGTGGAGGTTGCAGTGAGTCGAGATTGCCCCTTTGCCCTCCAGACTGGGAAACAGGGCGAGACTTTTTCTCAAAAAAAAAAAAAAAAAAGCTATTTAGATTA
>NW_016891794.1:0-591 GCF_001698545.2 Rhinopithecus bieti | reverse complement strand
TCAAAGGATACTGGGGCATCTGGGCAGGAGCAGTAAGGGGAACTTGACACTACAAGCTGCTGGCCCAACAAGGCTCTGTGCCTCTCATGCCTGAGACTCCTCTCTCTCATTAGGGAGAGCCAGGCAGCACCAACAGGTGCAACCCTACCATATAAGGAGCCCAGTCCAGAAAACCTTTTATCCATAACCTAAGATCTTGCTCCAAGACATCAGAGCATCAAGGTGTCACCAGCAAGAGGGATTGTGCCACAGGAACCCTTTTGCCACAGTGGTGCTAACACTCCTCTTCTCCAACCCAGAGACACCAGGGCAGCCACTGGGTCCATATGGATGGGATACAGCCACAGCCAGGGCCCAGCCAAAGAAGCCTCTTCATCCCCATGCATCTGACACTTCCATCTTTTAACAAGAGAAACCAGGCCTAGGAAAATCCACCTTTCGCTCTCACGCAGCACCAACAGAGACCAGGAAGAGCCCCAGTGATACCACATAAACCAAGCAGACCAAAGATCACAGCACAAAGGCTCTGAGAATTAAAATGTCATTTAGAACCACAGGCCACAGCCGGGCGCGGTGGCTCAAGCCTGTAAT
>NW_016891793.1:0-426 GCF_001698545.2 Rhinopithecus bieti | reverse complement strand
TGAAGTTTCAGAGGCAAAGTGGTTCAGATGGGAGCAAATGAGCTGACCTTCTCATGAAGTAAGCTCAACAAAACTCATGAAGTATTGAAGTTTAGTATACACTGTTTAGTATACACAGTATAGACTGTTTCCATAAATGTTTCTCTCTTCCCTATCTTTTCAATATACAAGTGTGCACTATGGGTGTGTATAAATTAAAACACTTCTAATCTAGACTGTGAGCTCCTATGGAGAGGGCTACTGTCAATCCATAAAAGGCCCTGGGGAAGAGAGAGGTAGCACACGGAGCAGAGGGAGCCTGCCCTCCATCAGGCCATCCATACAAACCTACTGAAGAGGTAGACTTGACTATCTAAGTCCCAGCGGGCTTAGATGCTGACCTGGGCGTTCAAGTGAGGTTTTCCTTTATTATGTTTCATGTTGCTT
>NW_016891792.1:0-202 GCF_001698545.2 Rhinopithecus bieti | reverse complement strand
GTTCTAGGGTACATGGGCACAACGTGCAAGTTTGTTACATATGTATATATGTGCCATGTTGGTGTGCTGCACCCATCAACTCGTCAGTTACATTAGGTATACCTCCTAATACTGTCCCTCTCCCCTCCCCCCATGCCACAACAGGCCCCGGTGTGTGATGTGCCCCACCCTGTGTCCAAGTGTCCTCATTGTTCAATTCCCT
>NW_016891791.1:0-202 GCF_001698545.2 Rhinopithecus bieti | reverse complement strand
ATGCCTGGCCAAGACAATGGGGTTTTCTAAATACACAATCATGTCATCTGCAAACAGAGACAATTTGACTTCCTCTCTTCCTATTTCAATACCCTTTATTTCTTTCTCTTGCCTGATTACCCTGGCCAGAAGTTCCAATACTGTGTTGAATAGGAGTGGTAAGAGAGGGTATCTTTGTCTTGTGCCGGTTTTCAAAGGGAGT
>NW_016891790.1:0-1169 GCF_001698545.2 Rhinopithecus bieti | reverse complement strand
GTTAATTCTCAGTGTTGTTAAAAAGAAACGGGCAGCTGTGGTGGCCCACGCCTGTAATCCCAGCAGTTTGGGAGGACGAGGCGGGTAGATCGCTTGAGCTCAGGAGTTAGAGACCAGCCTGGGCAACATAGCAAAACCCCATCTCTACAAAAAAAAAAAAAAAAAAAAAAAAAAAAGCAAAATTAGCCGGGCATGGTGGTGGGTGCCTGTGGCCCAAGCTACTCAGGAGGCTGAGGTAGGAAGTTCACTTGAGCCTGGGAAATCAAGACTGCAGTGAACTGTGATTGCACCACTGCACTCCAGCTTGGATGTCAGAGTGACACCCCGTCTCAAAAGGAAAAAAGAAAGAAAGAGAAAGGAAGGAAGGAAGGAAGGAAGGGAGGGAAGGAGGGATGGAGAGAGAGAGGAAGGGAGGGAGGGAGGAAGGAAGGAAGGAAGGAAGAAAGAAAGGGATTCTCTCCCTCATATCATCGGTAACAAATAAGTTTAATTGATGGTTTATGTATATTTTCTTGTATTTATTTTATGCATATTTTAGAGTTCAATTTCTCAGTGAAGCTATAAGACTGTTGGAAGAAAATGTAAACTTTCAGAATTTAATATACCAAGGATGTCTGTTAAATTCTCTTACCTTTTTTCCAGATGTGAATAATTTGTAGGTAGCAATATTTGTTTATGTAAACCTCGACTTCAGTGAACAAAACACACATACTACACATACCTACACATGTGCACACACACGTGCAGGCAACACTTTTGTGAGCCACATCTGACCCATGGGCTGTCAGTTTGCAACATCTGTTTCAGGGGACATATCTTCCATTCTTTTCTTCTGCCTGTCGTTCCTAACCCATTATCAGGTTGCTAGCAGGCAGTGACCAAAACATATTGACTCTGTGTACTCTTGTTCTGGCCTAGATATGTCTTAAACCTTATACCCTCTCTCAGGCCACCTCCATCAGCTTCCACTAAGAGACTTTCCTGCTGTTTTCAAACCTGGCATCCAATTCTTTCTCCTTCACAAGGCATTCCCAAATCAGGTGGAAGAGGCTTAGAAAGAGGCTTCCTAAGCAGTAACTGTTTCCATATAACAGTTGTCAAAAAAAGGAAATGGAGGTTGAAGAATGGGCCAGCCCAAGGGTTTTGAATCCTAACTGTGTATTAGAATC
>NW_016891789.1:0-592 GCF_001698545.2 Rhinopithecus bieti | reverse complement strand
CCTACCTGTAACAATTATTACTGTGAATTTGCCTAGTTGTGATTTTCTCCTTCTATCATTTCTTACACTTTGATAATTTAAATTCTGCTATAAGGAAGAGCTGTCTCTTCTTCCTCCTGTTAAAGTGAACTGACTATGGCCTGAGAAGGACTTTGTATTTCTATATCTGAGTCCTTACGGATGAACTGTATCCTAATAGGTAGACAGAATTGGAAACCTAACTTGTGTGCCTGTAACAACAGTATGTGCCTGTAACAAGCTGAGTCTTGACCAATCCCAGCAGCAATACTTCAACCACTCATACACTGCTGAGTGTTCAAACTGTGTTAAATAAGGCAAACACCGTCCGGGCACAGTAACTCACGGCTGTAATCCCAGCACTTTGGGAGGCCGAGGCAGGCGGATCACCTGAGGTCAGGAGTTGGAGACCAGCCTGACCAAAATGGTGGAATCCCATTTCTACTGAAAATACAAAATAGTAGCCAGGTGTGGTGGAGTGTGCCTGTAATCCTAGCTACTCAGGAGGCTGACACAGGAGAATTGCAGGGAGTCGAGATCACTCCATTGCACTCCAGCTTGCGCAACAAGAGGG
>NW_016891788.1:0-566 GCF_001698545.2 Rhinopithecus bieti | reverse complement strand
GAGGCCAGAGCGGGCTCCCTCTGCTTGGCCGGGAGGTGTGGAGGGAGAGGCGCAGATGGGAACCAGGGGTGGAGTTCCGTCAGGGCGCGGGCTCCGGGGCTCCGGGGGCCGCACTCAGAGCAGCCAGCGGACCCAGGGCAGTGAGGAGCTTAGCACCCAGGCCAGCAGCTGCGGAGGTTGCGCCAGGTCCCCAGCACTGCCGGCCCACATGCACCAAGCTCAAATTCTTACGGGGCCTTGGCCTCCTCCCTGTGGGGCAGGGCTCGGGACCTGCAGCCCGCCATGTCCGAGCCCCATCCTCCGCAGTGGGCTCCAGCGCGGTCTGAGCCTCCAAGGGCTAAGGAGTGCAAGCAGGGCTTGGGACTGGTGGGCAGCTCTGCCTGCAGACCGGGTGTGGGTTCCACTAGGTGAAACCAGCTGGGCTCCTGGGTCTAGTGGGGACTTGGAGAACATTTATGTCTAGCTAAGGGATTGTAAATACACCAATCAGCATCCTGGGTCTAGCTCAGGGTTTGTGAATACACCAATCAGTACTCTGTAACCTAGTGGGGACTTGGAGAACTTTT
>NW_016891787.1:0-579 GCF_001698545.2 Rhinopithecus bieti | reverse complement strand
GTCTTGGCTCACTGCAAGCTCCGCCTCCCGGGTTCAAGCAATTCTCTGCCTCAGCCTCCCGAGTAGCTGGGATTACCGGCGCCCGCCACCATGCCTGGCTAATTTTGTATTTTAGTAGAGATGGGGTTTCACCATCTTGGCCAGGCTGGTCTTGAACTCCTGACCTCGTGATCCACCCACCTCAGCCTCCCAAAGTGCTAAGATTACAGGGGTGAGCCACTGCGTCCAGCCTGTCTGCAATCTCTTTTAAGACAGCTCTATCCCTTTTGATCTCTCCAAATGCAGGGACCAGTTATCCTTGCACTTCACAGGGCTTTGCACCCTGCCTGGAATATAATAGGAACACAATAAATATTTCCCAAGTGAACTATTTGGCACAAAGAAATTGACTTGTAGTCCTTCCTCTGTTACTCACTAGCTTTGTCACTACATACCCAAGTCTCTTCACTTGTAGAGTTAGCAGGCTAAGTGACTTTTAGCCATTTTTTTAAACATTAAAATTTTGTTTCCAAATAAAATCTTAAAATGAATACTTTTCTCTCTTAGGGTTCCCTTTTTTTTCAGTTTTTTTTTTTTTTT
>NW_016891786.1:0-201 GCF_001698545.2 Rhinopithecus bieti | reverse complement strand
GAGAACCGCAGCCTCGCCGCGCTCCTCCGCCTCCTGACGCCGCCTCCTGACGCGCGAGAGAACCGCAGCCTCGCCGCGCTCCTCCGCCTCCTGACGCCGCCTCCTGACGCGCGAGAGAACCGCAGCCTCGCCGCGCTCCTCCGCCTCCTGACGGGCAAGAGAACAGCAGCCTCGCTGCAAGGCGCCGCCTCCTGACGCACA
>NW_016891785.1:0-201 GCF_001698545.2 Rhinopithecus bieti | reverse complement strand
GTTGCCCAGGGCTCTTGGTGCCAAAGTCTGAACCCCACCACTGTATTGCTACTGAGGTGGCCCTAACCCCGGGCTACTCTCAGCTCAAGACTTGGCAGGGCAAGGACACTGAGGTGGATGCAGGCCTGGGACACCTGAAGATGGTCTCTTCGACGCATCTGCTAACCTTTCTTCCTGCCCTCCCTCCTTCCTTCATCCTCT
>NW_016891784.1:0-201 GCF_001698545.2 Rhinopithecus bieti | reverse complement strand
CCACGGAGAGGAGTGAACTGTCTGATACTTTACATAAGAGGGCAGCAGGGCTGCTGGGAACAATTCTTTGTTACTTGAGAGCAGCCACTTTCTCAGTTTGTTGGACTTCAGAGGACACAGTTGGTATAGGAAGAAAGAGGGCACATAATCACACATCTGCATGGGTGCACACGCACACACACACGCACACACGCACGCACG
>NW_016891783.1:5538-8363 GCF_001698545.2 Rhinopithecus bieti | reverse complement strand
AGAGCATTACACAAATGAGCTCAAGGAAAAGGTAAGCAGAGTGGCAAAGCATGAGCGTGGGGTGAGTAAAACGTGAGTGCGACTTCAAATTCAGGACTACTGCCTACTGGCTATGTAACCTAGAGCAAATCACTTACCTCTTTGAGTTTTGATTTCCTTATCTCTTAAGGAGACATAATAATACCTACGTCGAAGCATTATTATGAAATTGAAGTGAGGTGATGTGTTGAAAATGTCTAGAAAAGGATTTATCCTATAACAGTAGTTTAATTTACTGGCTGCTTTCCATACGTTCAATGTTATTCTGAGCTCTTTTCACAAATCACCTCATATAATTATTTCAATAACCCTAAAAGGACTTTACTATTATTACTCCCATTATAGAGATAAAGAAAATAAGGCTTGAAACAGTTAGAGAACATTCCCAAGCTGAGATAGCACCGCTGTACTCCAGCCTGAGCAACAGAGAGAGACTGTGTGTCAAAAAAAAAAAAAAATTACTTGAAATTTAAATTTTAGTGCCCATAACTAAATATTTTTTGGAACAGCTCTACACTCATTTATTTACATATCCTGTAGTGTTGTTTGAGTGCTATTTGGCTGAGTTACGCAGTTGCAATCGAGATTATATTTGGTAAAATGCAAATTATTTCCTATCTTGCCTTTTATAGAAAATGGTAGCCAATTCTGGTCTAGTAACTTATTCTCCTAACTTTGGATCACTCCATTGTATACATATTGTGTGTGTGTGTGTGTGTGTGTGTGTGTGTGTGTGTATCTTGAGAAAATAGAACACACGAAGCTAAGAAAATGCAAACTTACCGAACAGTGTGAATAATATGGAGAGAAAAAATTTGCTACCTTGTTTGATGCTGATGAAAGACTATTAATATGATGATAGAAATAGAGAAAATTGTTTGACAACACCATCTACTGAGAAAATCTGATATTACAGAGAATATGACAAAACCAGTTTCTCTCAACTTTTGTATGCATCAGCATCACCTGGATTCTTGGTATGAAATAAATATTTCTGAATTACATTCCTCACAGATCTTAATAGAAAACAATGCTCATACCTGAGGGAAACATGGCACATGGCCATTTGTATTTCTTCCTATTATATGTATTTCATTCACTGAGGTTAGTATTGTTGTGTCTTCAGCAGTGAACTTGGTGGGTAAATATTCCAATGATGTTCTGGTTGGAATCAGGGAGGCCTCAGGCTTTTATCCAAGTCTTATTGAGTCCCACTGACAGAGGTCATTATACAATGGTTGTCTGCAGGGAAAGGGATATTTACTGTAGTTGTGCTAAGCCAGGAATCAGAGGACAGGGTCAGGTAATTGAAGTGAGAACAGCAGTATTGGTGATGTGGATGGGAGAATGAAGTCTGATGAATTCCACTAATAGGGTGTCTACTGATGATTTTCCCTGATGTTCTCAGCTCAGGAGTATAGGCTTGTGGTCTGAAGGCATCATAAATGCACCACAAAGTTTCTGATAAGAATTATAAGCTGAAAGAGCTTGCTCTCTAACTTTCAGTGTGCCTTAAGGTGCTATAAGGATCTGTGTGTGTGTGTGTGTGTGTTCATCTGTGTTCCTTCCATGGCAATCCTGAGAAAAGATCAAGATTGCCAAGTTGTGGAGGGAAGATGGTAGTTAGGAAAGGAGAGAAAAGGTAGTGTCAGTGAAATTATTTGGCAATAGTAGTGGTGGCACTGCTAACTTTTCTTTCTAATTTAGTAGATGTTAGGGCATATGACCCTTTGAGGTAGATATTATAATTAAAGTCACACATTACTGATGAAGAAATTGAAACTTTGAGAGGATAAAAAACTGTTAAGATCACTCAGCTAATAAATGATGATTCCAGCCAAGACACAAATCCAGTTTTTATTTTATTTTATTTTTTTACTTTAAGTTCTGGGATACATGTGCAGAACGTGTAGGTTTGCTACATAGGAATATGTGTGCCATGGTGATTTGCTGCATACCTATCAACCCATCATCTGGGTTATAAGCCCCATATGCATTACATATTTGTACTAATGCTCTCCCTTCTCTTGCTCCCAACCCTGCCACAGGCCCTGATGTGTGATGTTCTTCTGCCTATGTTCATGTGTTCTCATTGTTCAGCTCCCACTTATGAGTGAGAACATGCAGTGTTTGGTTTTCTGTTCTTGTGTTAGTTAGCTGAGGATGATGGTTTCCAGCTTCATCCGTGTCCCTGCAAAGGACATGATCTCATTCTTTTTTGTGTCTGTATAGTATGCCATGGTGTATATGTGCCACATTTTCTTTATCCAGTCTATCGTTGATGGGCATTTGGGTTGGTTCCAAGAAGATGAGAGAAAGAGACTATGTCTTATTAATTCCATTAGGTTGGCGTCTTAGTAATTCTATTAGGTTGGTACGAAAGTAAATGTGGTTTTTGCCATTACTTTCAATTGCAAAAATGGCAATTACTTTTGCCTCAATCTAATACATGTCTTGTAGTAGTAGTTTCCAAACTAGCCACATCAGAATCACAAGATGTCTTTTAAAAAACCTAGAATTTAGGATCTCAGCTTGGGAATTCTAAAAAGTTTTAAGAAGGGTCTCAAGATTCTGACTTTTTAAATTTTTCTGGACAGTTGGTTTTGAAAGTCACTGTTTATAGCATGAAACACTGCCTTGCATTTAGTAATTGCTCAAAGTGTTCTTTGTTTATTTTGAAACCTGCATCACTCAAGAGAGCCATGTAAACCAAGTCTAGCATGTTTACTTTGTTATTTTCTCCTCTTTTTATTTTATTTTATTTTATTTTATTTTATTTTATTTTA
>NW_016891783.1:0-3414 GCF_001698545.2 Rhinopithecus bieti | reverse complement strand
TTGCCCTTCTGCTACTACTGAAAAACCAAAGATGAAACCATAGGTTACAGGTAGTGAATGCAACCCCTCACAGATACTTAACTTGCTCAAGTTCTTTATTTATTTAACAACTGTGAAAAATAACAGAAATCACAAGCCTATGACTGTGGGTCAAGGACGCCTCTGTGTCATCAAGAAATATTTATTCCAAAATGTAAACCAATCTGATTATTCTTCTCGGTCTATTATTTTCACAACTTAAAAAATAACTTCAAGGTCTGTGTATTCATTATTTAAATAAATTACTTTCCACCTGCTCCTCTTAGACTTCAGTTCTGTAAAAGCACGTTTCACAAACAGCCACAGAGAATGTTTACAGCTTAACTTCTGGGAAAGGTAACAACATACTGTCTGTTCTCTCTAAACTCCCACTCCTGTTTCACAGAGAAAAAAGGAAGACCCACACTCTCATGCTTTTACTGACTTTGTTTTATAGCAGTGTTCTTGGTGACTAGAAGGATGGAATATTTTCCTTATTTTCTCTAAGTCATGTGCATCTTCTACCATAGAATAGTAAGCCATAAAATCACACCATCCTAGAAAAAAAAATGACTTTCTTTTAGATTTCAACTTTTATTTTAGATACAGAGGTACATATGTTGGTTTGTTACAGGGGAAAATTGTGTGATGCTGAGGTGGGAATCTCTCACCCAGGTGGTAAGCACAGTAGCCAATAGGTAGCTTTTCAACCTATGCTCCTTCCTTTTCCCTCCAGTACTCTGCAGTATCTATTGTTCCCATGTTTATGTCCATGTATGCTCAATGTTTAGCTCCCACTCTTAAGTGAGAACATGTGGCATTTAGTTTTCTGTTTCTGCAGTAATTAGCTTAGGATTATGGCCTCCAGCTGCATCTATGTTGCTGCAAAGGACATAAATCTATTCTTTTTTACATCTGCATAGTATTCCATGGTATATATATATATATGCCACGTTTTCTTCATCCAATCTTCTATTAACGAGGCACCTGGAATGATTTCAGGTCTTTGCTATTGTGAATACCATAGTGATGAACAAAATGGGTGCATAAGTCTTTTGGTAGAATGATTTATTTTCCTTTAAGCATATGCCCAGTAATGGGGTTGCTAGGTCAAATGGTAGTTCTGTTTTAAGTTCTTTGAGAAATTTTCAGACTGCTTTCCACAGTGGCTGAACTAATCTATATTCCCACCAACAGTGCATAAGTGTTCCCTTTCTTTCCTCTGCAGCCTCACCAGCATCTGTTGTTGTTTTTTTTTTTGACTTTTAGTAGTAGCCATTGTGACTGGTGTGGTATAGTCTCTCATGGTGGTTTTGACTTGTATATGTTTGGTGGCCACTTATACGTCTTCTTTTGAGAAGTGTCTGTTCATGGATATGTCCTTTACTCATTTTTTAAAGGGGTTATTTGTTTTTTGCTTGTTGATTTGTTTAAGTTCCCTATAGTTTCTGGATATTAGACCTTAGTCGGATGCATAGTTTGTGAGTATTTTCTCTCATTCTGTAGGTTGTCTGTTTACTGTGTTGACAGTTTATTTTCCTGTGCGGAAACTTTCTAGTTTAATTAGTTCACACTTGTCTCAGTTGGTTTGTGTTGCAATAGTTTTGGAGATTTTGTCAACAATTATTTGCCAAGGCGGATATTGAGAAGAGTGATTTCCATGTTGTGTCTTCTAGATTTTTTATAGTTTGAGGTCTTACATTTAAATTTATAATCCATTGTGAGTTAATTTTGTATATGATGAAAGGTAGGTGTCAAGCGTGTCCATGTGTAGAGACCACCAACAGGCTTTGTGTGAGCAACAAGGCTGTTTATTTCACTTGGGTGCAAGTGGGCTGAGTCTGAAAAGAGAGTTAGCAAAGGGAGATAGGAGTGGGGCAGTTTTATAGGATTTGGGTAGGTAGTGGAAAATTACAGTTAAAGGGGTTGTTCTCTTGCGGGCAGGGTCGGGGTCACAAGGCGCAGGGTGGGGAGAGCATGAGACTCATTGTCCAGGGGAGGAAGGTCACAAGGTCGATTGCTTAGTTGGGGTGGGGCAGGAACAAATCACAATGGTGGAATGTCATCTTTTGTGGTTCTTCAGTTGCTCCAGGCCATCTGAATGTATACGTGTAGGTCACAGGGGTTATGATGGCTTAGCTTGGTCTCAGAGGCCTGACAGTAGGGGTCCAGCTTCAATCTTCTACATATGGCTAGCCAGTTATTCCAGTACCATCACTGTAAAATCCTCAACAGACTAGCCATAGAAGGAACATACCTCAAAATAATAATAGCCATCTGTGACAAACCCACAGCCAACATCATAATGAATGAGCAAAAGCTGGATCTATTCCCTTTGAGAACTCAAACAAGACAAGGATGCCCGCTTTCACCACTCCTATTCAGCATAATACTGAAAGTCCTAGCCAGAGCATTTGGGCAAGAGAAAGAAATAAAAGCCAGACAAATAGAAAAGAAGAAGCCAAGCTATCTCTCTTAGCTGATAATATGATTTTATACCTAGAAAATCAGAAAGACTCTGCTAAAAGCCTCCTAGAACTGATAAACTACTTTCGTACATTTTTTGGATACAAATTCAATATACGAAAATCAGTAGCATTTCTATATATGAACAATGTCCAGGCTGAGAGATAAATTAAAACACAATCCCACTTACAATAGCCACAAAAAATATGAAATACCTAGTAATACAGCTAACCAAGGAGATGAAAGATCTCTACAAAAGAACTACAAAACACTGCTGAAAGAAATGAGACATAAAGCATATATATGGAAAACATTCCATGCTCATGGATTGGAAGAATCAATATCGTAAATATGGCCATACTACCCAAAGCAATTTACAGATTCAATGTTATTCCTTTCCAACTACCAACATTATTCTTCACAGAGTTAGAAAAAAACTGTTCTAAACTTCATTTGAGACCAAAACAGCCTGAATAGCTAAAGCAATCCTAAGCAAAAGAATAAGGCTGGAGACATCACACTACCTAACTTCAAACTGTAAGACTACAGCAACCAAAACAGAATTGTACTTGTACAAAACAAACACACAGAATAATGAAACAGAGTAGAAAATCTAGAAATAATGCTGCCACACCTACAACCATCTGATCTTTGACAAGGCTGACAAAATAAGCAGTAGGGAAATGACTCCGTATTCAAAAAATGGCTTTTTTTTTTTTTTAACAGTACAGGAGAACTATAACAGTGGATTCTTCTGGGATCATCTTACCATGCAGTAAAGAAGGGGTACAGGGTAATTTTTTAAAAAATTACTTCTAAAACCTACACAGATATCGGCAAACTGTTTTTTCTGTAAGAAATCAAACTAAATATTTTATGCTTTATGGACCACAGTCTCTGTTGCAACTACTCAATTTTGCCATTGAAATA
>NW_016891782.1:0-512 GCF_001698545.2 Rhinopithecus bieti | reverse complement strand
TAGAAAAAAGAATGAAAAGGAATGAATAGAGCCTCCAAGAAATATGGGACTATGTGCAAAGACCAAACATACGTTTGATTGGTGTACCTGAAACTGACGGGGAGAATGGAACCAAGTTGGAAAACACTCTTCAGGATATTACCCAGGAGAACTTCCCCAGCAAGACAGGCCAGCATTCAAATTCAGAAAATGCAGACAACACCACAAAGCAACCTCAAGATACATAATCGTCAGATTCAGCATGGTTGAAATGAAGGAAAAAACGTTAAGGGCAGCCAAAGAGGAAGGTCAGATTACCCACAAAGGGAAGCCTATCAGACTAACAGTGATCTCTCTGCAGAAACCCTACAAGCCAGAAGAGAGTAGGGGCCAATATTCAACATTCTTAAAGAAAAGAATTTTCAACTCAGAATCTCATATCCAGCCAAACTAAGCTTCATAAGTGAAGGAGAAATAAAATCCTTTACAGACAAGCAAATGCCAAGAGATTTTGTTACCACCAGGCCTGCCTC
>NW_016891781.1:0-720 GCF_001698545.2 Rhinopithecus bieti | reverse complement strand
AGCACACAACATGGCACATGTATATGCATGTAACAAACCTTCATGTTGTGCACATGTACCCTAGAACTTAAAGTATAATTAAAAAAAAAAAGAAAAGCACGCCTATAGATTCCAGAGAGATTTGAGAAAAAAGTGAAGTCATTACATGACAATTTAAAGCAAATGGAAGGTGAAGGATTTAAAACTGGAGAATTTAATGCCAGCAAAGGATGGTTTGATAATTTTGGAAAGAAGTTTGGCGTTAAATATGTCAAAATAACAGGAGAAGCAGATGCTACTGACCAAAATGCAGCAGATGAGTTACCAGAGTCATTAAGAAAATCATTGAGGAGAAAGAATATCTGGACAGGTTTTAATGCAGATGAAAGTGCCTTAATCTGAGGGGGGTGGGGAATGCCGCGGAATACATTTATTAGTAAGGAAGAGCTAGCAAGTATCAGGATTTAAGGCAGGAAGAGATAGGCTAACTGTACTGTCTTGTGCAAATGGAGTCAGGTTTATGATCAAGATTGCCCTTATCTATAAAGTTGCTAGCCCCTGAGACTTGAAGGGAAAATATAAACCCCAGCTGCCAGTCTTTTATTGTACAACAAGAAGGTCTGAACGAGAACCAGTTTTCTGAATTGGTTCCATCAATGCTCTGTCTCTGAAGTCAGGAAATACCTTGCCAGTAAGAGACTGTCTTTTAAAATTCTTTTGATAATGGAAAATGCCCCTGGT
>NW_016891780.1:0-428 GCF_001698545.2 Rhinopithecus bieti | reverse complement strand
CATCACCATCACCATCATCATCGTCACCATCATCATCACCATCATCATCATCACCACCATCATCACCATCATCATCATCACCATCACCATCACCATCAACATCATCACCATCATCATCACCATCACCATCATCATCATCACCATCATCACCATCATCATCCTCACCATCATCACCACCATCATCACCACCATCACCACCATCATCACCACCACCATCATCACCATCACCATCACCATCATCACCATCATCATTATCATCACCATCATCACCATCATCATCATCACCGTCATCATCACCACCATCACTCCCATCATCACCATCATCACCACCATCATCATCACCATCATCACCATCATCATCACCATCACCATGATCACCATCATCATCACCATCACCATCATCATCATCACCATCATCACCATCATCA
>NW_016891779.1:0-201 GCF_001698545.2 Rhinopithecus bieti | reverse complement strand
TGAAATTAAATACAACCTGTGATGGTTAATATTAAGTGTCGGTATGACTGGCTAGAGGGATGCTGAGATGGCTGGTGAAGCATTGTTTTGGAGTGTGTCTGTGCGGGCATTTCCAGAGGAAATGGTTGTGTCATGCAGGACCAATAGAAACAAGCAGATGAAAGCGAGGGGTTTCTGTCTCTTTCACTTTCTGTTTCCTCC
>NW_016891778.1:0-214 GCF_001698545.2 Rhinopithecus bieti | reverse complement strand
TACACACATACATACACATATACACACACATATACACACACATACATACACATATACATACACATACATACACATATACACACACATACACACACATATACACATATACACACATATACACACACATACATACACATATACACACACATACACACACACATATACACACACACATACATACACATATACATACACATACACACACACATACACA
>NW_016891777.1:0-724 GCF_001698545.2 Rhinopithecus bieti | reverse complement strand
TTTATAGTATTCTCTGATGGTAGTTTGTATTTCTGTGGCAAACTGGATCGGTTCGGACCGGATCAAACCGGATCAAACCGGATCAAACTGGTTTGGACCGGATCAAACCGGTTCGGAGCGGATCAAACTAGTTTGGACCGGATCAAACCGGATCAAACCGGTTGGGACCGGAACAAACCGGATCAAAGCGGTTGGGACCGGAACAAACCGGATAAAACCTGTTTGGACCGGTTGAAACCGGATCGAACAGGATCAAACCGGATCAAACCGGATCAAACCGGGTCCAACCGGTTCGGACCGGATCAAACCGGATCGGACCGGATCAATCCGGATCAAACCGGTTCTGACCGGATCAAACCGGATCAAACCGATTCGGACCGGATCAAAACGGTTTGGACTAGATCAAACCGGATCGGACCAGATCAAACCAGATCAAACGGGTTCTGACCGGATCAAACCGGATCAAACCGGATCACACCGGTTCTGACCAGATCAAACCGGAACAAACCGGTTGGGACCGGATCAAACCGGTTCGGATCATATCAAACCGGTTTGGACGGGATCAAAACGGATCAAACCGGATCAAACCGGTTCGGGCCAGATCAAACCGGATCAAACCGGCTGGGTCCGGAGCAAACCGGATCAAACCGGTTCGGGCCGGATCAAACCGGATCTAACCGGTTCGGACCGGATCAAACCGGTTCTGACCGGATCAAACCGGTTT
>NW_016891776.1:0-214 GCF_001698545.2 Rhinopithecus bieti | reverse complement strand
AAAGAACCTTGGAATAAGTCCTGGGTCCAGGGTCTAAAACCCCTCCTGGCCTTTGGAACACCAAGCTCTGTGCTAAAGGGTGGAAGGCTACCCTGACGCAACATAATCTAAACCCATGGCATAAAACCCCTCATGTCTTGGATAGAATCTAGGGCTCAGGGCATAAAACCCCTGATGGCTCTGAATGTGTCTAGACTTCCTGGCTCCTTGCTCC
>NW_016891775.1:0-1055 GCF_001698545.2 Rhinopithecus bieti | reverse complement strand
TTCCTTCCTTCCTTCCTTCTTTCCTTCCTTCGTTCCTTCCTTCCGTGCTTCCTTCCTTCCTTTCGGAGATAGAGTCTTGGGCTGTCACCCAGGCTGGAGTGCAGTGGCGCGATCTTGGCTCACTGCAACCTCCGCCTCCCGGGTTCAATAGATTCTTCTACCTCAGCCCCTAAGTAGCTGGGATTACAGGCGCCCACAACCATGTTCGGCTAATCTTTGTATTTTAATAGAGATGAGGTTTCACCATATTGGCCAGGCTGGTCTTGAACTCCTCAACTCAAGTGATCCGCCCGCCTTGGTCGCCCAAAGTGCTGGGATTACACGCGTGAGCCACCGCGCCTGGCCCAATATCTTTTATCTTAAACATTTACTATTCCGGGATTTATTTTGGCTTGGCATACAAAGTAGGGAGCTTCGGAATTTTCTTCCAAATGATTGACCAGATGTTTGGTACGGTTATGGAGCAATCCATTCTACACCCACTGATGCGAGATGCCACTCCCACCTCTCACTAAATCCTCATCTAGGTCCTGTCTGTTCCCGGCTCCTGTGTTCTCACTCATTGATCTATCTGTCTCTTCCTTCCCAGATTCAGGTTGCTTTAGCTGGCTTAGCTAGTGATGCATTTTAATGTCTAATAGGGTAAGCCCTCTTCATTATTCCTTTCTATTTCCACATTTTCTCTGCTGTTCTCATGTGAGCATTCTTCAGATGAGCCTTAGAATCACGATCCCACATTGCAGAACGCTTGCTGGGCTTTTGTGTGGGATTGCTTTAAATTTATAGACTAACTTGGAGGGAAATTACATCTTTATAATATTGTCTTCAATGCAGCAACATCATAACTCTCTCCTTTTATGCAAAGTGGGTTTTATATGCCCTGGTGGAGAAGACATTTTCTTTTTTCTTTTCCATGTGTGTGTGAGTGCGTTTGTGTGTATACGTTTGTGTGTGTGTGCGCGTGTGTTTGTGTGCGTGTGTGCATGTGTATGTGTGTGTACCTATGTGTGTATGTGCATATGTGTGTATGTGTTTGTGCGTGTGCTCGTTTGTGT
>NW_016891774.1:0-214 GCF_001698545.2 Rhinopithecus bieti | reverse complement strand
ATTTTATTTTATTTTATTTTCCAAGAAGCACTTCCTCACTACCTTCATCCCTAGACTAGGTTAGTTCTCCTTACTCATCCTCAAACTTTCTCTTTATGGCAGTTTTAATTAAACACATATTCACAAAAGTAAATATGTCTTCCCAACTAAAATGTAAACTCTAAAAGGACAGGAAACTTGTCTCTTTTGTGCACGTTGTATCTCTGTCACTCAG
>NW_016891773.1:0-1166 GCF_001698545.2 Rhinopithecus bieti | reverse complement strand
GGGACTCTGATTCAAAAAATAAACAAAGTGAATCTTCTAAAGCAATTAAAGAAATAAACAAGAGATAAATATTTTAAAATAAATCAATCAGAGCTTTTGCAATTGGCAAACTTCCTTAAGGAATTCCAAATTTCAACTAAGAGCTTGATCAATAGTCTGTATCAAGCAGAAGAAATAATTTCAGAGCTTGAAAATGGGTTTTGTAGTTAACCTGGTCAGACAAAATTAAGAAACAAATAATGTTAAACAATGAACAAGATATCTGAGAAATATGGGACTATGAACAGCAAAAAATAACCTATAAATTACTGAAATTCCTGAGAGAAAGAAAAGTAAACAATCTGAAAACATAATTGAAAAAATAATTCAAGAAAACTTCCCTTATCTTACTAGAGAAGCAGACTTCTAGACACAAGAAATCTAGAGAAACCTGTGGGATGTTATACAAAATAAACCTCACCAAGCTATACAGACACAAGGCTGTCCAAGGTCTATGTTAAAGAAAATCCTTAAAGTCTGCTAGAGAATAAAGAGAGATCATCTACAAAGGAAACCCCATTAGGATAACAGTAGACTTTTCAGTGGAAACGTTAAAAGCCAAGAGAAATTGTACACTGGCTTGCTTTTACTTAGGAAGGTTTTCATTGTCGATATTAGGAAAGAAAATTCAAATGCTTTTGCACCACAGAATTACAGCTTAAAAGGTGGGTACTACATCTAAACTTTATCTGTTAATATTTCAAGGATTCATTGAAAACATCTAAAGAGATAAACAAGGCCCTGAAACAACGGAACAGAGATAAGAGGAGAAGTGCTAGGGACTGACAAAAGGAGGAATGTGTATTTGCCTCAACCAACTTCCTCTTTCCAAGGAAAGAACCATGTCTCAGTGTCAGTCCATTTGTGCCGCTACAAAAAAAATCACAGACTGGGTAATTTATAAATAATATAAATTTATGTTGTCACTGTTCTGGAAGCTGGGAATTCCAAGATCAAGAAACCAGAATGTTCGGTTTATGATGAGACACCATTCCTCATTAATGATGCTTTGTTACTAAACCCTCACATGGCAGAAAACAGGAAGATAAAGTGAGACAGCTTTCTAAAGCTTCTTTATTTTATTTTATTTTGGTTATTTTATTTTATTTTTTTATTATACTTTAAGT
>NW_016891772.1:0-1164 GCF_001698545.2 Rhinopithecus bieti | reverse complement strand
CAGGGGCCGCTGCGTGCGCTGGGGCCCCGCGAGCGCCGGGCCCTCTTCCTGCAGGCCACGCCACACCGGGACATCAGCCGCCGCGTGGCCGCCTTCCGCTTTGAGCTGCGCGAGGACGGGCGCCCCGAGCTGCCCCGCAGGCCCACGGTCTCGGCGTAGACGGTGAGTGGCGGTCTGGGTGGGACAGGGTGGGAGTTCTGAAGTCTCACCCTGCCTGAGCTTGGCGGGAATGTGCCTTGTCGGCCCCACTGCAGAGGGAAAAGTGAGCTCCAAAGGTTGAATGGACTTGTCAAAGGCCACACAGCCAGGGACTGCCCGGGAGGGATGGCCTTCCCGCCCTCCCTTCCTGATTCATCTCGGGAAAGAGCTGGCAGGAGCAGAGTGGAGGGAAGGGGAGGCCGAGCAGGGCAACCCTGGGCCTCTGGTCCCTGAAGGGTTAGGGGAGGGGATGGTGGGGCAGAATCAAAGCCTCCGGCCAAAGCTGTCCGGCCCAGCGGTGACCTCTCTCCCCTCCCCAGCCCAACCAACAAAAGTCCAGTGTGCAGCCCGGTCACCATGGAGACTCCTCCCGCCTCCCTGCAGGGCACCAGGCCCAGCTCTTGGCTCTCCTGGAGCTTGGCGCCTGACCCTGAAAGGGATGGGCTCTCACTATTCTGCCCCTGGCCCTGGGCCAGGGACCTCAGACCACCCTTCTCTGCCCCACCTCCTATCACCCTAGCTGGGCTGCTGCTCTTCAGGCCCCAGATTCGGGAAACTAGAGGGGTCCCAGATGCTGGGGTGCATCTTCAGACGGGGTGCAAGAGGGCAGCCCAGGACAGCTGATGGCTAGGCACCCCCCCAGGCCCATGTCTGTGCGCATTCCTGCCTTGGAGATGCATGCCTGCAGGTTTCCTGAGTACAGGTGTCGCCCAGGGCATGCACACTTGCTGTGTGGCTCCCTGGGACCCCAGGTGCCAACAGGCCCTGAGCGCGGGCTCTGCTCATTTGCCCACTGCCTCCTGCCGCCTGTGCAGACAAGGGACGGGGCCTGAGGTGCTGCCGGGAGAGGGCAGGGTCTGTCCTCACCACCCCTCTGCATGCCAGGTGCCTGCAGGCCCTGCAGCGATGCTGAGCTGCTCCTGGCTGCATGCACCAGCGACTTCGGTGAGTGTCCCCACCATGGGG
>NW_016891771.1:0-2464 GCF_001698545.2 Rhinopithecus bieti | reverse complement strand
TTTATTTATTTATTTATTTATTTAATTTATTTATTTCTTGTTTTGGAGACAGGGTCTCGCTCTGTCCACCCAGGCTGGAGTACAGTGGGGCAATCTCGGCCCACTGCAACCTCCGCCTCCCGAGTTCAAGCGATTCTTGTGCCTCAGCCTCTCTAGTAGCTGAGATTACAGGGATGTGCCACCATATCCAGCTAATTTTGTATTTTCAGTAGAGACGGGGTTTTGCCATGTTGGCCAGGCTGGTCTTGAACTCCTGACCTCAAGTGATCCACCCGCCTCAGCCTCCCAAAGTGCTGGCATTACAGGTGTGAGCCACCGTGCCCAGCCATAGCCAGGTAATTTAAAAGCAAGGTGGCACATACCTATAGTCCCACCTACTCAGGAGGCTAAGACAGGAAGATTGCTTGAATCCAGGATTTCAGCCTGCAGAGAGCCATGAGTGTACCACTGCACTGCAGCCTGGGTAGCAGAGTGAGACCCTGTTCTCAAAAAATAAAATAAAAAATAAAAAAAATAATAAAACCCAAAGATAGCCATGCTGACAATGTCTTGTGGTTTATAAAATGCTGATTCATGTCCACTGTCACCTTTGATCTTAACCCCTTCCCATGAGTCAGCAGGGGAGGCCCTGTTCTCATCTCCGTTTTACAGGAGAGAAAATTGCGGGTCACATTGCCTGGTGCACAGTGACCGTTCCACACATGGCGGGTCTTCTTGTTCCTTTGAATAATGCTTTCTTAGTATTATGCTACTACTAACAATTTAAAAAAAAAAGTGGAGGAATGAGATGTGGGAACGCAGAAGGAGAAGTCCACGTGGAGGACTCAGGAGAGCAGCAGCTGCTGGACTTGGCGTTGACGCCGAGGTATCTCTTCCTTTCTCCGATGCCTGTTTCCTGGTATAGAATGAGGAAGTTGAACAAGATGGTCCTCTCTCCCCATCCCCATTCTGGGCTCTTCTGCTTTGTGTCCCTGGGATTGGGAGGGGCCGGGGTCCCTGGCCATCGGCCATCGAGGTCAGCAGCAGCTCCTAGCTGGAGGGCAGCGTGCCTCTCCTGGGCCCTCGGCCAGCATCTCCCAGCTCCCTTCCTGAGGCTGCCTCTGAGATGATACCTGCATAAGGATGAGGACAGCGTTAAGGACCCTCAGTCTTTGCTGAGGCATGAGCTGCAGAGACAGGTGATGAGCGACCTCAGGACCTCCACAGGCTGCAGTTTCCAGAGGCACTGGGGATGTGACGTGGAAGCAGAGGCCTGCCTTCCTGTGCCCTGGGGCTTGGCATGTTGGCCCTCTGAGCCTCAGTGTCCTCATCTCTAAAACAGGAGTGATAGCACAAATAAACACCTTTCTCATAGGACTGCCATGTCCACTATACACATTTATACACATAAGCATTTAGAATACAGCCTTTCTTTCCCTTTTCCTCTCCCTGTACCTCTCCCTCTATCTTTTGTTTTGGTTTTGTTTGTTTGTTTGTTGTTGTTGTTTTGAGATAGGGTCTGGCTCTGTCGCACAGTCTGTAGTGCAGTGGCATGATCTCAGCTCACTGAAACCTCTGCCTCTCAGGTTCAAGCGATTCTCATGCCTCATCCTCCCAAGTAGCTGGGATTATAGACACGCGCCACCGCACTTGGCTAATTTTATATTTTAGTAGAGATGGGGTTTTACCACGTTGGCCAGGGTGGTCTCAAACTCCTGACCTCAAGTGATCCACCCGCCTCGGCCTCCCAAAGTGCTGGAATGACAGGAGTGAGCTACCATGCCTGGCCTAGAATACATCCTTTCTCAGTAAGCATGCAGTTAATGCTATGGAGAGTACAGTTATTGATTGCCGCTTATTAGAAATATTATTATTAATAACATTATGAAAGGTTACCAGACATTTACAAATGACTGCAAAAGAAAGGAGCGTATTTGAATTTCAAGAAACAATAGTGTGCCGTGCACGGTGGCTCAGGTCTGCAATTCCAACACTTAAGGAGGCCGAGTCGGGAGGATCGCTTGTGTTCAGGAGTTCAAGACCTGCCTGGGTAACATGGCAAGACCCCATGAGGGGTCAAGAGAGTGAGGCCAGCTGTGCTGGATCATACCTGTAATCCCAGCACTTTGGGAGGCCAAGGTGGAAAGATCATTTGAGCCCAGGAGTTTGAGACCAGCCTGGGCAACATGGCAAAACCCGTCTCTACAGAAAATACAAAATTAGCCAGTCATGGTGGAGTGCACCTGTAGTCTCACTACAGCTACTCAGGAGGCTGAGGTGGGAGGATTGCTTGAGCCTGGGTGGTTGAGACTGCAGTGAGCTGTGACTACACAGCTGCACTCCACCCTGGGTGACAGAGCAAGACCCTATAGAAGGAAAGGAAAGAGAGAGAGAGAGAGGGAGGGAGTGGGGAGGGAGGGAGAGAGGGAAGGAGGGAAGGAGAGGGAGATGAGAGAGATGAGAGAAGGAAGGAAGAAAGGAGGGA
>NW_016891770.1:0-3062 GCF_001698545.2 Rhinopithecus bieti | reverse complement strand
AAGGAAGGAAGGAAGGAAGGAAAGAAGGAAGGAAGGAAGGAAAGAAGGAAGGGAGAGAGACAAAAGAGTTAGTTGATTAACTTCATATTAGTAGAAGTTCTAGGAAGAGAAAACAATAGGGAGGAAAATATTAGAACTAACTTTTGTAAATCCCCAGAATGGAAGAGCGTATGCTTACTGGCTGAAGGAACTGATACCACAGATCCACATAATGCATGAAAAAATACCATACAAGGCACAGCACTGGCAATTCTGAAAATGCCTATGGGATAAACAGAAGATCCTAAAACTTCTGGGGAAAAAAAAAGAAGTCCACCCCTAGGGACTAGAAATTGTCATAGCAACACTGGAAGAATACAGAAGTAAACTTCCAACGTTGGAGGGAAAATTATCTCCATATAGAAGTACATATCTAGTCAAAATATTGATCAAATGCAAGAGTAGAGAAAAGATATCATTAGATGTTCAGGGTCTGGAAACTTTACCTTCCATGTACCTCTACCAGGAAACTTCCAGAGAATGTGCTTCACAAACATAAAGAAGTGAACTAAAATGAAGAAGTTGTGGGACTCAGAAAATGGGATGTCATAGGGTGGGAGTGGAGTGCCTGGGGACCCCACAAATGAAGGGGCAGAAACACTCATGCATGACAATGTCATAGCAGGAACACGAAGCAGCCAGCCCAAACAGGAGCGGGAGGTCTGAGAGCTTCAGAAAGCCTGGAAGATGCACTGGTCATCGCCCTGCCCCACCCTCCTACCTCTGGTGCCTTGCCCAGGGCTGACACAAGAAGGGAGTTCAACTCATGCATGGATGATGGCAGATCGAGTTCATGGGCACTAACGAGGTCATGATGAGAGTGAAGTGCCAGGGCATGAGTGAGGCCCAGGCAGGCAGTCCCCTCTGAGCAGCTGTGCCACTGCCACTTGGCACACACTGCATGCTCCTGCAGCAGCCATGGTGCTGCCACCAGAGGCCCACACCACGCCGGGAGCCTCTGTCCTCCCCAGCCAGTCCTCAGCACTGTCCCTGCCTCCATGGGAACAGATATGAGAGGGGTGCCAGTAAGTGGCAAGCAGGCTGCTCCAACAAACCCTTTTCCATAAGTAGCCCAGTTAACTTCTGAGGTGCCCTGAGCATCTGCCATGCTTGGCACCAAGTGCTTTATATGTGTACTTTTAATCCACTCGGAGGCCATTTTATAGAGAGGGAGCTGAGGCTTGGGGTCTGAGGTAGGGGCACCAGGCTCCATGCTCATGCCTCATGCCCTGTGCCGACTGTGGCTGATGAACTGCAACCTCAAGTCAGAAACGTGCCCCTTGTGGGCAGGGACCCAGCATGGCCGGAAAGGGGTCTTTGGTTGGGTTTGTGTAGTCTACATCATGAGTCCAGTCACATGGGATCTCTGGTAGATGACAGGGTATTCTGGTACCTCCAAGGCCTGGGGTGGCAGGGCAGTGAGAGGGAGAGTATTTGTAGACCAGATAATGCCAGATTTGGGTTCAGTGCTACCGGACCTATTCTGGATGTGGAGCAGAAACGAGGGAGCCGGGGCCCTGTACTCCGATGTCTGTAGCCCAAGGAAGGGTCTGACGCATGCCTCAAACAGAAATCCACCACGGCTTAAGGCCAGGGGCACTGGGAAGAAGAGGACCAGGCAGAAGATTGCAGTGGGCTTTGGAGCAACCAACACTGTCCTGAGCTCACATGTCAAGTACAACACAGGAATGAATCCCTTCACCTTCCTCAGCCTCGGTGACCCCAGCTAGAAAAGGGGTCAAGACAGCCCCTCCTTCAGGGTTGTGGTTAGGACTGTCTTGGGTCAATTGGCCTCAGACCACAAGAGACAGACCTGTACTTCGACTAAGTAAAGATTATTGACTCTCTTAGTAATAGAGGAGACCACACACAGGATGACCCGGGGATTGCCTCACCAAACAAAGGAAAATATAGTTATTATACTGTAGTATCGGGGAAAAGGTAGAGTGTAGATGGAATTTAAATAAAGCTTTTGGCTGGGTGCAGTAGCTTGCACCTGTAATCCCAGCAATTTTAGAGGCCGAGGCAAGAAGATCACTTGAAGGCAGAGTTCTAGACCGCATGGGCAATACAGCAAGACCTCATTTCTACTTTTAAATAAATAAATAAATAAACTTTTTTAAAAAAAGAGACAGGATCTTATTGTATTGTCCAGGATGGACTCAAACCCTTGGGCTCAAGTAATCCTCCCACCTCAGCCTCCGGGATAGCTGGGACTTCTTACAGTAGGGAGCCACAGTACTTGGCTAATGCACTATTTTTTATAGACTCAAAGCAAAATAGGGATGAATGCCAAGGCCTGGACTGTGAAGGGCACGCAGTGTTCTGTTTTCCTTGAAAACTACACAAACATGAAATGTGGTATCAGTTGAAAAAAACCCACCCCGATATTTATCGTGGGTTCTTTTCTATTTCCCTAAGCGTCTCAGCTGGTTTGAGAAATAAAGGGAAAGAGTACAAGAGAGAGAAATTTAAAGCTGGGCGTCCGGAGGAGACATCACTTGTCGGCAGGTTCCGTGATGCTCCCCGAGCCATAAAACCAGCAAGTTTTATTAGCGATTTTCAAAAGGGGAGGGAGTGAATGAATAGGGTGTGGGTCCCAGAGCTCACATACTCCACAAGGTAAAATGTCACCAAGCAAATGGAGGCAGGGTGAGGTGACAGGACCACTGGATGGGGCAAAATTAAAATTGCTAATGAAGTTTCGGTGCATTGTCATTGATAACATCTTATCAGGAGACAGGGTTTGAGAGCCGACAACCTGTCTGACCAAAATTTATTAGGTGGGAATTTCCTTGTCCTAATAAGCCTGGGAGCGCTACAGGAGACCCGGGCTTATTTCATCCCTTCGGCTTCGACCATAAATGGCGGTCAACCTTAAGGGGCCATCTTTAGACCTACTCTCAGGACACATTCTCTTTCTCAGGGATATTCCTTGCTGAGAAAAGAATTCAGTGATAGTTGTCCTATTTGCTTTTGAAAGAAAAGAAATATGGCTCTGTTCTGCCTAGCTCACTGGCAGT
>NW_016891769.1:0-201 GCF_001698545.2 Rhinopithecus bieti | reverse complement strand
CTTTGCAGAATCCACAACAACAGTGTTAGCATACTGTTCCAAGAATGGAAGGGTGGAAGTCTGTGTGATGAAGTCACACATCGAAAGCATTCTCTCAGAAAGCTTCACTCTAGTTATCATCTGAGGATATTTCCTTTCTCACCATGGGCCCCAATGGGCTCCCAAATGTCACTTTGCAGATTTCAGGAAAAGAGTGTTAGG
>NW_016891768.1:0-1522 GCF_001698545.2 Rhinopithecus bieti | reverse complement strand
CCCAGGTGGAGTGCAGTGGCGCTATCTCGACTCACTGTAGCTCCGCCTCCCGGGTTCACACCATTCTCCTGCCTCAGCCTCCTGAGAAGCTGGGACTACAGGCGCCCGCCACCACGCCCTGCTAATTTTTAGTAGAGATGGGGTTCCACTGTGTTAGCTAGGATGGTCTTGATCTCCTGACCTTGTGATCCACCTGCCTCGGCCTCCCAAAGTGCTGGGATTACAGGCTTGAACCACCGCACCTGGCCTCTGGCTAATTTTAAAATAGCTTTTCTTTAAATCAGAAATAACTTCCTGGAAAGGGGAATGGAAAAAATCCATTTCAGTTATCAATAAACTATGAATACCAACAAATAAACTTATTTTATTGTTATTTTGTGAGACAGGGTCTCACTCTGTCACTCAGGCTGGAGTGCAGAGAGGCACAGTAACGGCTCACTGCAGCCTCGCCCTCCTAGGCTCAGATGATCCTCCTGCCTCAGTCTCCCAAGTATCTGGGACCACAGGTGTGCACCACCACACCTGGCTAATTTTTTATTTTATTTTATAGAGACCTTCCTGTGCTACTGAGGTTAGTCTCAAACTCCTGGGCTCAAGCGATCCTCCCACCTCAGCCTGTCAAAGTGCTGGGATTGTAGGCATGAGCCACCATGCCTGGCCCAAATAAATTTAATAAGATAGGTACATATCGGCTGGACATAGTGGCTCACGCCTGTAATCCCAGCACTTTGGGAGGCTGAGGTGAGCAGATCACCTGAAATCAGGAGTTCGAGACCAGCCTAGCTAACAAAGTGGAACCCCGTCTCTACTAAAAAAAAAAATTACAAAATTAGCTGGGCATGGTGGCACACTCCTGTAATCCCAGCTACTTGGGAGGCTGAGGCAAGATAATTGCTTGAGACCGAAAGACGGAGGTTGCAGTGAGCCAAGAATACACCACTACACTCCAGCCTGGGTAACAGAACGGGACTCTGTCTCCAAAAAAAAAAGGGGGGGCTGGGTGCGGTGGCTAACGCCTGTAATCTCAACACTTCGGGAAGCCAAGGCAGGAGAATTACCTGACGTCAGGAGTTTGAGGCCAGCCTGGCCAACTTGGTGAAACCCTGTCTCTACTAAAATACAAAATTTGGGCCGGGCACGGTGGCTCACGCTGTAATCCCAGCACTTTGGGAGGCCGAGGCAGGTGGATCACAAGGTCAGGAGATCAAGACCATCCTAGCTAACACAGTGGAACCCCATCTCTACTAAAATTAGCAGGGCGTGGTGGCGGGCGCCTGTAGTCCCAGCTTCTCAGGAGGCTGAGGCAGGAGAATGGTGTGAACCCGGGAGGCGGAGCTACAGTGAGTCGAGATAGCGCCACTGCACTCCACCTGGGTGTCATAGTTTGCCATAAGATAAATTATCTTATTAATTATAAATAAGATTTTATTTTGGTGGAGTATCTTAAGTTTTCTTGTTATACAATTATATAATCTGAAAATCACATTTACTTTGCCACTTGATTTCCAATATTTTTTCCATA
>NW_016891767.1:0-3699 GCF_001698545.2 Rhinopithecus bieti | reverse complement strand
TTGTCCTCGATTTTAATGAGTAGACTCTTTTGACCAGTCTGCATTGGGCAGAGCAGGAGCAAGGTGTAAATTTTAAGATAATTTTAAAGTTGTTTAATTTTGGTGAAAACATACAAGATAAAATCTACCATCTTGACTAATTGTTTAGTGTACAATATGTTGTTTTAAACCTCTGAAACCTTGCGTGCTGTTCCTGTAATAAAACCTAGCCCGGGCCAGGTGCGGTGGCTCACGCCTGTAATCCCAGCACTTTAGGAGGCCCAGGCGGGTGGATCACCTGAAGTCAGGAATTTGAGACCAGCCTGGCCAACACGGTGAAATCGCATCTCTACCAAAATACAAGCAATTCGCCGGGCGTGTTGGAGGGCGCCTGTAATCCCAGCTACTCCGGAAGCTGAGGCCAGAGAATCCCTTGAACCCTGGAGGCGGCGGTTGCGATGAGCCATCACGCCACTGCACTCCAGCCTGGTCAACAGGAGCGAAACTCTGTCTCTAAATAAATAAATAATAAAACCTAGCCCGGACTATAAATACGTCCACTAGGAACTGGGGAAGTAGTGGAGGGAGCGCGATCAGGCCCGTGGCTGCGCCCAGAGCGGGGTGAGCCAAAGGACAAGGCGGCGCAAGCGGAGGAAGGGAGAGTGTCGCGGGCTCAGGTGGCGACAGGGAGACGCCGCCGCCGCTGAATATTCCTCTGCAAGTTTCGTCACCTTCAAAAAAAATGCTGTGATGATTAAATGAGTCTGTCGTGGAAGGAACCGTGTCCTGGCAGGAGCCGGGTCGACGCCCAGACACCACTCCGAAGGGGCTGAGGCAAAGGGGAGGGACACCCGGAAAGGGGAGGGACGCCGGCAGGGCAGCCAACCATATTTCTAGCCG
Organism: Rhinopithecus bieti; assembly: GCF_001698545.2. NCBI lineage: Eukaryota > Metazoa > Chordata > Mammalia > Primates > Cercopithecidae > Rhinopithecus > Rhinopithecus bieti. Next base: position 2,820 of record NW_016891767.1, on the reverse strand, counting down.
CTGTGACGACGGCAGGAAACCTTGCCAGAGCCTATATAAGCCGGCTTTTCAACCTTGACCTGATTCATCTTCCAGGCTCCCCTTCCATCAAGTCATCCTCAGCGCTCTGGGTCCCCAATGGCAGCGGTCGCCACTACCAAGATCCTTGTGTGTCTCCTACTTTTGCTCCTGCCGTCGCTCTGGTCCCGGGCTGGGCGAGCTGGTGAGTTCGTGGATGGAGCCTAAGCGAGGCGGGGCCAAACCTGGGGGGCTGTGAACTGCAGCGGTTTTCAGAGGAGGGGAGACTTCGGGAAGGACAGGGGAGATTTCCCCGAACTGCGCCCCGTTCAGTTCCGGTCGGCGGCTCCTCCCTGCCGGGTCCACTCCGCGAGGCTGCTTCTTGCCAGCGGCGAGGCGAAAAGGAGCGGGGTGGAAAGGAGGCTGGCAGGAGGTTGGAGGGGCCAGAGGGCTGCAGAGAGCGAGGTGGGGCGGGGATCCCTGGTGCAGCCTGGCAGTCCCACCCGCCTTCGGGAAGGAAAAGCCAGAGTCCCGGGAACCCGAGCTGGGGACAGGAAAGGGGTGAAGGCGGTTCCACAGGGACCCGATCACAGACACACCCACCAGCCACAGGTCTGCTCTGCTCTCACCCACTCTCCACCACAGAAACCCTCCAGCACCCCAGGGCTCCCTGCCCTTGAATTTTCCCCTGCACTTTTCCTGTAGACATTCACCTGCACCCAGGAGCTCAGCAGACACCCCCCCACTCCTCCCCTCACCATCCACTGCCACCACCCAAGTCACATCCTCTTACTCCCCACCTCAACCCAGCTGGTCACCCCAGAGGTCTCCCCATCCATGAAGGGGCCCTCACCACCTCCTACACCACGTGGCACCTTCTGCCTCTTGACTGAGGACACACCACAGCAAACACACCCCAAGCTCCCCTCAGAACTTGTGCAGAGGGCATGGGAAGCACCATTCCCTCCAGAATGACCCTGGGAACTCTGGTGAGTAGAGGTGCCCACTTCTGCCCTTGGGGCCCAGACCTGCCTGTTCTTCGTTCTGAAGCCTGTTCTTCCTACTGGGGAGCCAGCGTCCTAGAGAATAGTCACTATGTAGACAGGGGTCAGCAAAGCCTTTTAGAAAGGGAGGAAGGATGCCCTGTGATCTTTGCAGGCCTTGGGTTCTGCTCTCTGTGTCCAGCCCTGTCCCTTTGTAGAGCAGCAGCAGGCAATGGCAACCTGCAAATGAGGGGGGACCAGATTTGGACCCTGTCCTAGGTTGCTGATCCCAGATGAGGGGATTACAGTGTCCCATCCCTTAAGGTGTCATCTCCAAGTAATGTCTCGGGTGTCAGTTGGAGAGTGGAAGCTGGTCCTACCTTGTCTGTGGCTTCTGGGTGGTGTGGATGTGATGGGAGTGGGGTGCCATAGTTGGGGCTTATTTTCCCCTCCTTTGCTGTTGAGTAGCATCTATGGTCTACAGGGGCCATCAGGGACCCTCTCTAAAGCCTCAGGTATGAGCTGAGGGTGAGGGGTGCAGCCACGTGGTGTCCTGGGGATCGCAGCCAACTGCTTATGCAGCTTCTTGGTTCTCTGTGGCCCTGCTCCTGCCCATCGCAGGAGACCCACCTGCGTCTTCTCACTGCCGTGCCTATCTTCCTAATGACCTAGAGGGTGAGGAGTCCATCCGTAATGGGCAGCTCTGAGACTGGATGGTCACTGCCCTCACATTGCTGAAGGCCCCATCTCTGCCAAGGCGCAGTACTCTACAGGAGCCACTGTTTAATGTTGAGATTTCCTTGCTGTGAGTGGCATTGCCTTGCCTCTGAACATTCACATGGAATCTTTGTTGTGATTCTCCAATTAGATATTGCAACCACATGTACCTCTAGGATCTTAGGGGCCTTGGGTCATCAGGCACTCAAGGCAGGTCCAGCCTCACTCATCATTCATGGATTGTCTATGGCTGCTTTTGAACTACAACAGCAGAGTTGAGTAGTTACAATGGAGAATATATTCCCTGCACACCTTTACATATTTATAAAATTGCCTTTCACAGAAAACTTTAGTGGCCATAAATATCTTTGTAGAAGGCCACAAGGACCCATTGTACTTGCTGCGGGGTTAAAAGGTCCTTCCTCACTGGAAACTGGTGTCTTCTTCTAGTCATGGGTTCAGGGTCTGAGAAGTGGCTTTATTCTGCAAATTGGACAAACGATCCTTGTTTTGAAGGACTGGTTACTTTCAGCCTCCTGGTCATCCATCATTTGTTTTATCTCTGTTTCTTGTAATTATTTAAATCCAGCAGTATCCGGGTTGGGTTTCCATCTCTTTTGGACCTTGGACCCCTTTGTTCTATGAGCCATGGGCATAACTTTGTATAACTGAGGTTCCCAGCTGGCATTGTGACTTCTCTAATCATTTCCATCATTGCACCCTCCTTGCTCCTGACAGTTGACAGCCTCTACCTGGAATCTGTAATTTCAGAATTTTCATCCCATTACTACTGGGAGCCCATTTCAGGAAGAGCATCTCCTACCCCAACCCTGGCCTTCAACAATAGGCATCCCTAAGCTTCATTCCATTCTGATGTCTTCTCATGGGGCCTTCTTTATATGCTGGGTAAACAGGAGTCCCCAGGTTTCCCATGAGCACAGTGGATGGACATTATTCTGGATTTTCACACTTAGACCCTTCTGGGTCTAAGCATGGGCACTTCTCTGATCCTGTGATCCCTCCCTCTACTACCTGCCTTAGACTTTCAGATTTTCCCTTTCTTGCTGCGTGGACCATCCCTTTGTCCAGGGTTTCAGGAAGGCATCCTCATAGCGGATGTGCA
>NW_016891766.1:0-201 GCF_001698545.2 Rhinopithecus bieti | reverse complement strand
GGCAGAGGCTCACCAGCAGAGGCTCACCAACAGTGGTTCACCAGCAGAACCTCACCAGCAGAGGCTCACCAGCAGAGGCTCACCGGCAGAGGCTCACTGGCAGAGGCTCACCGGCAGAACCTCACCGGCAGAGGCTCACCGGCAGAGGTTCACCGGCAGAGGCTCACCGGCAGTGGTTCACCAGCAGTGCCTCCCCAGCAG
>NW_016891765.1:0-200 GCF_001698545.2 Rhinopithecus bieti | reverse complement strand
GAGCCCAGGAGGTCAAGGTTGTAGTGAGCTGTGATCACACCACTACACTCCAGCCTGGGTGACAGAGGAAGAAGAAGAAGAAGAAGAAGAAGAAGAAGAAGAAGAAGAAGAAGAAGAAGAAGAAGAAGAAGGAGAAGGAGAAGGAGAAGGAGAAGGAGAAGGAGAAGGAGAAGGAGAAGGAGAAGGAGAAGGAGAAGGAG
>NW_016891763.1:0-472 GCF_001698545.2 Rhinopithecus bieti | reverse complement strand
TTCCATCAGGCAATCTCTTTTGGTGGCTGGTTTTAAACGTGTAGCTCATGAGAAGTCTTTAATTGGAGGTTTTCAAAGGTGAATATTCTGGTTTTGTTGGAAACAAACTCATCTGATGGGTCATCGGTGAGCTTGGTTTTCGCCCCGCCACACCCTCCCCTGAGGTTCCTTCCATGCTGTGCCTCCTTCCTTTAGCCAGTGACAGAGCCTGGTGCCCTTGCTGGACTGAAACCGATGGAATCCTTCTGAGGGGTGTGGCATTCGGCTTGCCTCCTGCCTAAATCTGCTTTTATCCATTTGTAGCAACTTTATGCTATAAGAAAGCTTGAATAAAACCAAAAGTTCTCTTACCAAGTCAGACTGGTTTCCCAAGATGCGCATCACAGAGCACCTCGCAGGACCCCGCAGGCCACGGTGAAGGAAAACCTCGCAGGACCCCGCAGGCCACGGTGAAGGAAAATGCTTTATTTTG
>NW_016891762.1:0-865 GCF_001698545.2 Rhinopithecus bieti | reverse complement strand
GAGGAGGGGCTGACAGCTTTCTGGAAAGGACATATCCCCGCTCAGATTCTCTCCATAGGCTATGGAGCTGTCCAATTCTTGTCGTTTGAAATGCTGACGGAGCTGGTCCACAGAGGCAGCGCGTACGACGCCCGGGAATTCTCAGTGCACTTTGTGTGTGGTGGCCTGGCTGCCTGTATGGCCACCCTCACTGTGCAGCCTGTGGATGTTCTGCGCACCCGCTTTGCAGCTCAGGGTGAGCCCAAGGTCTATAATACGCTGCGCCACGCTCTGGGGACCATGTATAGGAGCGAGGGCCCCAGGTTTTCTACAAAGGCTTGGCCCCACCTTGATCGCCATCTTCCCCTACGTGGGGCTGCAGTTCTCCTGCTACAGCTCCTTGAAGCACCTGTACAAGTGGGCCATGCCAGCCGAAGGAAAGAAAATGAGAACCTCCAAAACCTGCTTTATGGCACTGGAGCTGGTGTCATCAGCAAGACCCTGACATATCCGCTGGACCTCTTCAAGAAGCGACTACAGGTTGGAGGGTTCGAGCACGCCAGAGCTGCCTTTGGCCAGGTGCACAGATACAAGGGCCTCATGGACTGCGCCAAGCAGGTGCTGCAAAAGAAGGTGCCCTGGGCTTCTTCAAGGGCCTGTCCCCAGCTTGCTGAAGGCTGCCCTCTCCACAGGCTTCATGTTCTTCTGGTATGAATTCTTCTGTAATGTCTTCCACTGCATGAACAGGACAGCCAGCCAGCGCTGAGCGCAGGAAGGACCCCAGGTCTGTCCTGGAGGCAGCGTCCTGAAGGAAGGAAGATTCAGTCTCCACTGAGAGGTGCTCTCTGGCCCTTCCCTGTGGGCCAGCTGCCCCAGCAGGGTGGCA
>NW_016891761.1:0-470 GCF_001698545.2 Rhinopithecus bieti | reverse complement strand
CTAACTGGCGTGAGATGGTATCTCATTGTGGTTTTGATATGCGTTTCTCTAATGACTAGTGATGATGAGCTTTTATTCATATGGTTGTTGGCTGCATAAAATGTCTTCTTTTGAGAAGTATCTTTTCATATCCTTTGCCCACTTTATGATGAGGTTGTTTGTTTTATCTTATCAGTTTAAGCTCTTTGTAGATTCTGGATATTAGCCCTTTGTCAGATGGGTAGATTGCAAAATTTTCTCCCATTCTGTAGGTTGCCTGTTCACTCTGATGATAGTTCCTTTTGCTGTGCAGAAGCTCTTTAGTTTAATTAGATCCCATTTGACAATTTTGGCTTTTGTTGCAATTGCCTTTGGTGTTTCAGTCATGAAGTCTTTGTCCGTGCCTATGTCCTGAATGGTATTGCCCAGGTTTTCTTCTCGGGATTTTATGGTTTTAGGTTTTCCATTTAAGTCTTTAATCCATCTTGAGT
>NW_016891760.1:0-865 GCF_001698545.2 Rhinopithecus bieti | reverse complement strand
GAAAAAAGTTAAAAGCCAAAAGACAAAGTTAAGGCATAAAGTTTTAAAAGTTTTTTTTCCCTGTTTGTTTTCTGTTTATGCAAATCAGGTTAAATTGTTATCAGGTTAAAATAGTGAGTTATAAGATAGTAATTGTAAGTGTCATGGTAACCTCAAACCAAATAATGTACAATAAATACACAAAAAATAAAACATAAGAAACTAAATCACATCATCAGAGAAAATCACCTTCACTAGAGGAAAACAGGAAATAAGGAAGAGAAGACCAGAAAACAAGTAACAAGATGGCAGGAGTAAGTTCTTACTTATCAATAATAACAGTGAATGTAAATGAACTAAGCTCTTCAATCAAATGACACAGACTGGCTGAATGCATGAAAAAACAAGACCTATCAATCTGCTGGTTAGAAGAAACAAACTTTACCCATGATGTGATGCATAGACTAAAATTAAGGCATGGAAAAGGATATTCCATGCCAATGGAAACCAAAGAAAGCAGGAATAGCTATGCTTATATCAATTAAAATAGACTTCAAGACAAAACTATAAGAAGAGTCAAAGGTTACTATATAATAATAAAGAGGTCATTCCAGCAAGAGGATATAGCTATTTTAAGTGTATATGCAACCAACACTGGAACACCTAGGTATAGAAATGAAACACTATTAAAGCTAATATAGAGAGATAGACCCCAATGAAATAATTACTAGAGACTTCAACAGCTCACTTTCAGCATTGGACAGATCTTCTAGAGAGAAAATCAACAAAGAATTATCAGACTTAGTCTGCACTGTAGACCAAATGGATCTAATATTTACAGAACATTTCATTGCAGAACACACATTCTTTTCCTCAGCACATTTAT
>NW_016891759.1:0-1411 GCF_001698545.2 Rhinopithecus bieti | reverse complement strand
ATGTTTTCTAAGTTTTCTGTACTATTTCTATAATTTCAATATAATTACATTTGTCTCATGGGGAGGAAAGTACATTATAAATCATTAATATGTCACATTAAGTACATATTCTGGATGTTTTCTTTAAAAGTTTACTGAATTACAGAAGTTTACTGCCTCTTGGGAGCATTTTGATGTAAAAAAATTTTAAATTCTCCCACATATTTCATCTATTAGCCATATTCTATGGCTCTTGAATTGTAATTTCTAAAATATATTTATGTTATTTAGTTTTACAAATCTATTAAAATGATCATATATAGCAATGGTCAACTATAGACACTGTCATAGCAACATCTAGATTATAGACTACATTGCCAACTAAAATAAAATGACACTCTGGTGGTTACAAATGGTACATCACTGTTTTAACAGTATGCATTTCCCTGAACCTGAGAGGGTAAAGATATATGATACAGGCAATTAAATTTCCTTTCCTGTGAATGTTTTATTTATATCTTTGAACTACTTCTTCTTTGAGGATTTTTTTTTCTCTTTGATTTGCAGGTGCCTTTTATGTAATCTGTAGATTATCATTTTATCAATCATAATGTCACGATTATATTAGTCTTCTAGTCTGGGTTTATCTTTTCCTTTGCTTTATAGCTTGCTTGCGGTTTATAGCTTGGTATTTGGGGTGACAAGGTCTAGAGTTATTGCATTCTCAGATGGGTAGGCAATTCCGAACTATCCAATGAACCCAATTGTTACCTCCTGCAACAAACAGGTACAGAGGTTGTCCCCATACTCTGAAAGATATTGATGTTTGGGCTCCTATGTCTGTGTCCACTTCTTACTGTTCATAGCTTCAGGTGTAAACCACAACTTAACATCATAGATTCTCTTGTTTTTTACTCTATCTCTAGGAACTCCCTTTTCTTGTGTTTTAACCTATGATTTTTTTAAGTATTTAAAACATTCAATATACCATTTTGATGTATGCAGTGGAATGAAAGGTTTCAAAATATGTTCAGTTCACAGTATAAACTTTAAAAAAGTTGCATTTTTTGCGTCTGTTTTAATTAATTATTTAATGTTACTTTATATATAAATATTGTGTATATATATAATATCTGTGTTTGTGTGTATTTCCTCCTAGCTTCTTTTCTGGGATGGAGTGGGGTGAGGATTATTTTAATTCAGCTTTTCAAATTGTCTAATGAATGCATTTAAAACTATAAAATTCCCCTTTATTTTATCTTTGGCTATATCCTTTAGGTTGGAATATATAGTAGTATCTTTTCCTTTCCTTCCAAAGAGTTTAATTTTAATGATAGTGTTTTAAAATCTTTTAATGCTAGTGTTACTTATTTTAAAATACAAGTATTCTACTACAAAGACACATGCACACGTATGTTTATTGCGGCACTAT
>NW_016891758.1:0-472 GCF_001698545.2 Rhinopithecus bieti | reverse complement strand
AAACGCCCCAATTAAAAGACACAGACTGACAAATTGGATGAAGAGTCAAGACCCATCAGTGTGCTGTATTCAGGAGACCCATCGCACATGCAAAGATGCACACAGACTCAAAATAAAGGGATGGAGAAAGATCTACCAAGCAAATGGAAAGGAAAAAAAAATCAGGTGTTGCAATTCTAGTCTCTGATGAAACAGACTTTAAACCAACAAAGATCAAAAGAGACAAAGAAGGCCATTACATAATGGTAAAGGGATCAATTCAACAAGAAGCGCTAACTATCCTAAATATATATGCACCCAATACAGGAGAACCCAGATTCATAAAGCAAGTCATCAGAGACCTACAAAGAGGCTTAGACTCCCACACAATAATAATGGGAGACTTTAACACCCCAATGTCAACATTAGACAGATCGATGAGACAGAAGTTTAACAAGGATATCCAGGACCTGAACTCAGCTCTGCAACAAGC
>NW_016891757.1:0-472 GCF_001698545.2 Rhinopithecus bieti | reverse complement strand
GATATTTCCTGCTTTCCCCTGGGTGCATTTAGTGCTATAAATTTCCCTCTAAACACTGGTTTAGCTGTGTCCCAGAGATTCTGGTACATTGTGTCTTTGTTCTCGTTGGTTTCAAAGAACTTATTTATTTCTGCCTTCATTTCATTATTTACCCACTAGTCATTCAGGAGCAGATTGTTCAGTTTCCATGTAGTTGTGAGGTTTTGAGTGAGTTTCTTAATCCTGAGTTCTAATTTGATTGCACTTTGGTCTGAGAGACTGTTTGTTTTGATTTTCATTAGTTTGCATTTGCTGAGGAGTGTTTTACTTTCCATTATGTGGTCATTTTAGAATAATTGCTATGTGGTGCTGAGAAGAATGTATAGTCTGTTGATTGGGGTGGAGAGTTCTGTAGGTGTCTATTAGGTCTGCTTGGTCCAGGGCTGAGTTCAAGTCCTGAATATCCTTGTTAATTTTCTGTCTTGTTGATTGG
>NW_016891756.1:0-862 GCF_001698545.2 Rhinopithecus bieti | reverse complement strand
TATTTTAATAATCTTTTCAGAAAACTGAGGTATTTTTTTTTTGATGCTACACCGAAACTAAACAAGTTATAGTTTCTTAATGTAAAATCTTAAACCATATCAGTGAACTTTTGTACCTTATCAATTTCCTTTGGTATGTCTTGCACTTCGAATTTTTTACCCCTGAATGATTTAGTAACATAATATATTGGTCATTTGGAAAATATTGGTTACTGAGTTATATAGATCTTCCAAATGTGGACATATCTCATTAGACAAAAGAAAATCACACCAAAAAATTTCATTTGTTGATGTCACTCCCAGCTGATCCAAGAAGTTTTAAGTATTGCAAAGCTCTCAAACTCACAGTGGCAGTTAGAAGTTTTCCAAAATTCTAATTTTACCTGACAGCTTGTATTTTATCACTGACAAAATACACCATTTGTTTCCCTTGAGGTGACAGGCTCAATTGATTTTCAAGAAAATGCCTGCCAAATACCCACACTTGAGTAACCATAGTTTGTCTCTCAGTGGTTCCATGAAAAAACCAGCAAGTTCACTCGCAGCCTAGACAGTCGCGCAGTGCCAGCTGCCATCCTCCACGCCCAGCGGAATGCCTGCACGCCCCTCCCACTGTGTCACTCAAGGTGTTGAAGAGATGTGTGCTGGAGAGTCTAAGGGCATAAAATGAATACTTTTATGTGTCAGCATGGACATTCCTCAGTGAAGTCAGCACTTTGTTCACCTATTTTCACTGCGAGTGTGCAGGTAAAGAGGGCCTTGGGCACTAGTGGAGTTTGGTGCCACTGCCTTGTTTCGTGCTTGGGACCAGCAGTTTTCCCACTGTTGCTTTGTGCACAAAGTCAGCACAGTGGAAAAGGCA
>NW_016891755.1:0-920 GCF_001698545.2 Rhinopithecus bieti | reverse complement strand
CCGCTTTTTTCTTTTTACTTAGGATTGTCTTGGCTATATGCACCCTTGTATGGTTCCATATGAAATTTAAAGTAGTTTTTTTTCCAATTCTGTGAAGAAAGTCTATGGTAGCTTGGAATAGCATTGAATCTATAAATTACATTGAGTGATATGGCCATTTTCAAGATATTGATTCTTCCTATCCATCAGTATGGATTTTTTTTTTTTTTCCATTTTTTCCTCTCATTTCCTTGGGCAGTGGTTTGTAGTTCTCCTTGAAGAGGTCCTTCATGTCCCTTGTAAGTTGTATTCCTAGGTATTTTATTTTCTTTGTAGAAATTGTGAATGGGAGTTCACTCATGATTTGACTCTCTGCTTGTCTATTTTGGTGTATAGAAATGATTGTGATTTTACACATTGATTTTGTAACCTGAGACATTGCTGAAGTTGTTTATCAGCTTAAGGAGCTTTTGGGCTGAGATGATGGGGTTTTCTAAATACAGAATCATGTCATCTGCAAACAGAGACAATTTGACTTCCTATCTTCCTTATTTGAATACCCTTTATTTCTTTCTCTTGCCTGATTGCTCTCGCCAGAATTTCCAATACTAATTGAATAGGAGTGGTGAGAGAGGGCACTCTTATCTTGTGCTAGTTTTCAAAGGGAATGCTTCCAGCTTTTGCCCATTCAGTATGATATTGGCTATGGGTTTGTCATAAATAGCTCTTATTATTTTGAGATATATTCCATCAATATCTAGTTTATTGAGAGTTTTAGCATGAAGGGGTGTTGAATTTTGTTGAAGGCCTTTTCTGCATCTATTGAGATAATTATGTGGTTTTGTCATTTGTTCTTTTATGTGATGAATTATATTTATTGATTTGCATATGTTGAACCAGCCTTGCATATGTTGAACCAGCCTTGCATCCCAGGGATGAAG
>NW_016891754.1:0-867 GCF_001698545.2 Rhinopithecus bieti | reverse complement strand
AAATACAAAATTAGCCAGGCGTGGTGACACACGCCTGTAGTCCCAGCTACTCAGGGGATGAGGCAGAAGAATCGCCTGAACCCGGGCAGCGGAGGTGGCAGTGAGCCGAGATCGCGCCACTGCACTCCAGCCTGGGTGACAGAGCAAGACTCTGTCTCACAAAAAAAAAAAAAAAAAAAACAGAGAGAGAGAGAGAGTGGTGCCTACAAAGGTCAACAGAAAAGTGTGAACTCCTAAGGACACCCCAAACAGGTCTTCTATATCATTTAAATTCAAGGAATCCACAATAAATAGGATATACATATGGTCACTTGTCAACGACATCTTTAGGCCAACAACAAGGCTATTATTGGTCTGAAGCAATGTTTCACAGTAAAAGGAACAGAAAATCAGTAACCCTTCAGCTTAAGATTTCTCTTGTTGCTTTCAGCCTTCTTCCATTGTTTGCAATACTTTGCAAGCATGTTTAGATAGACACACTGACTCGACCATGGGAGTAAGCTCACTAGTGGGTGAAGTTGACTGATAAAGTTGCAAGAGAAAACTTGAGATTTAATGCATTTGCTTTTTTGTCTCTGAAGCCCTAAATAAGTATCTATAGACAAGGGCTCCACTCTCTATTATTACAGAGTTTAAGCAAAACACTCAAGGAAGAAAATATCAAAGTTGTTTAAAATTTATCCTTTTAGTATATAAATAAAGGTTTATCCTCCAGAGATCTAAAATTAATTGCTAGAGTGCAGGTTTCTCTGTCCCCTAACTACCACCATCAAAATGACTATGATAAAAATACTAGAGTAAAGGAATCAATTTAAAATAAAAGGGATTAAGAGTTGGATACAAAAGAGGATCTGCTGACTTAGTCAG
>NW_016891753.1:0-923 GCF_001698545.2 Rhinopithecus bieti | reverse complement strand
GAAGAAGAAGAAGAAGAAGAAGAGGAAGAGGAAGAGGAGGAGGAGGAGGAGGAGGAAGGAGAAGAAGGAGGAGGAGGAGGAGGAGGAGGAGGAGGAGAAGAGTAGTATGACACATTTCCTGCCCTCAAAGAGCTCACAGTAAAATACATCTCAGTGTGTGTCACCTCCACAAAGAGATCCTGCCTTCCACCTACCTAAATTACACAGACACCCCTCTCCCTGCACCCTGTGCTCATCACAGCAGCCGGTGTGTGTATCGAGTGGCAGCTATTATCATGTGTGATTATTTATTGGACTGTTTCCTCATGTGCTGTCAGTCCCACCTAGAGAATCAGCTGGAGGAGGGCAAAGACTCCTGTTCCTTCCTCTCCTCTCCCTGGGCCTTCGCCCAGTGTCTTGCACATAGGGAGTAGTCGCTCAACTTTCATTTAGGTAATTAACTAGGGCCCTGAGTGACAATGGAGGAAAGTACGAAGTGCCCCGCGGGTGTCAGGTAGGTCTTGAAAAGGAGGACCTCAGACAGAGCAGACAAATGTGGAACGCTCCACAAAACAGTCTCCCTGTTCTAGGTGATTCCTAGAGTCTACCTTGGTGCTCACTCTCAGGCTTTCTTCCAGTTCCAGTGCTACAGCCCCTTCCTGGGAGGCAGGGTCCAGGCAAGCCTCGGAAGGAGGGCTGGGTGAGGAGGCCTTCCCCAGGGGCAGTTACTCTTCTTTCTGTACCAGCTGTCCTTCCTAACCCCACCTACTGCCAGCCCATGCTCTTAGGGCATCTTTAAGTAGATCCAGCCTGCTCTCACTGGTTCCTCAGCCACATCTCCAACACACACATGAGCATGCACACACATGCACACATGCATGCACTTGCATGCACATACATGCACACATGCATGCACATGCATGCACACACCTGCACACACGTAT
>NW_016891752.1:0-1099 GCF_001698545.2 Rhinopithecus bieti | reverse complement strand
TCCCGAGTAGCTGGGACTACAGGCGCCCGCCTCGTCGCCTGGCTAGTTTTTTTGTATTTTTTTAGTAGAGACGGGGTTTCACCGTATTAGCCAGGATGGTCTCGATCTCCTGACCTCATGATCCGCCCGTCTCGGCCTCCCAAAGTGCTGGGATTACAGGCTTGAGCCACCGCGCCCGGCCGTAAAATGGTTCTTGATGTGATATGGCTGCAAGTGCCTTTGACCCTTTTCTTTCCCTTCCACAAACTGAAATACCTAAGCTGCTCCAACCTCCTTTTGTCTTTTGTTTCATAAATCCTTTCCCATTGCACATCAACTCCTGTTGTTTCTCTCTTTGTACTGTCACTCTCATCTGTCGCTTTCCATTCACACTGCCTTTAGCCACTCATCATTTTGTGCCTACACCACAGAAACCTCTGAATGTAATGGATGTTCCTACCAGGTGACTGTATTCCTTTATCAACCCCAACTGTAGTCATCTGATAGTTTAAGGGCCTGCCTTTTGGAACCAAAAGAATGTGTTAAAATGTTAAGAGTTTCTGAAGTACTAATGTCTGTTTCTTGTTCAATACAGAGGACAAGTCATACAATGGTGGAGGAATAGGTTATTCAAATAGGATCATGGACTTCTTGGAGGAGCCAATCCCTGGTGTAGGGACCTATGATGATTTCAATACAATTGACTGGGTGAGAGAGAAGTCTCGAGACCGGGATAGGCACCGAGAGGTAAGACAAAAGATGACACTTGGGCAAGTGTTAGGAAATACAGGGGAAGAAATTGAAGATACATATTCTTTCTATTCTTTCCTTTCTTCAACCCTGGATGTGACTGAATCTGGTTTCTGTTGGCAATATAGGGTTTCATTTTAAATTTGTTTTAAAGACATCTTGCACATAATATTTTGAATTACACTTTAGGTTCTAGGGTACATGTGCACGACGTGCAGGTTTGTTACATATGTATACATGTGCCATGTTGGTGCTTGCACGTAATTTTATCCTAAATTTTAAAATTGTATTTAATGATTTATCTTCCTATAGTAAATAGTCGAAAAGGATCCTTACAGCAAAAGGGATATAGATGCCTCTGAAGAGAGGT
>NW_016891751.1:0-469 GCF_001698545.2 Rhinopithecus bieti | reverse complement strand
ATGCAGAGAAGACCTTAAAAGAACAGATAGAGATGAAAACCACAACATGAGAGCTACGTGACAAATGCACAAGCTGATAAGCAACTTCAGCAAAGTCTCAGGATACAAAATCAACATGCTGGGAAAACTGGCTGGCCATATATAGAAAGCTGAAACTGTATCCCTTCCTTACACCTTATACAAAATTAATTAAAGATAGATTAAAGACTTAAATGTTAGACCTAAACCCATAGAAACCCTAGAAGAAAATCTAGGCAATACCATTCAGGATATAGGCATGAGCAAGGACTCCATGTCTAAAACACCAAAAGCAATGGTAACAAAAGCCAAAATTGACCAATGGGATCTAATTAAGTAAAGAGCTTCTGCAGAGCAAAGAAAACTACCATCAGAGTGAATAGGTAACCTACAGAATGGGAGAAAATTTTGCAGTCTGCCCATCTGACGAAGGGCTAATATCCAGAATCTA
>NW_016891750.1:0-226 GCF_001698545.2 Rhinopithecus bieti | reverse complement strand
TACACACACATATATACACATACATACACACACACACATATATATACACATACATACACACGCACACACATATATATACACATACACACACACACATATATACACATGCACACACACACACATATATATGCACATGGACACACACACACATATATATACACATGCACACACACACATATATATACACATACATACACACACACATATACACATACATACACACACA
>NW_016891749.1:0-225 GCF_001698545.2 Rhinopithecus bieti | reverse complement strand
TGACCAGCCTAATGTGTGCTATAACCCATCTGAGCCTCCAATGACTACCATTTTGAAATAAGATTGAGGACTGGCAGCTGGGGAAAAGCTGACACGAAAAAATAACTGAACAGAAGAGAAAGGAGTCCCCAAACAAATTATCTTAAAATTTGATGCCTGTGCAGCAATCAACAGTGACCTGTATGGAAATAGGATAAGATGTGGCTCTCTAGATTGGGAAAGGGG
>NW_016891748.1:0-469 GCF_001698545.2 Rhinopithecus bieti | reverse complement strand
TATAGGGAAATGATTCCCTATTTAATAAATGGTGTTGGGAAAACTGGCTAACCATATGCAGAAAACTGAAACTGGAATCCTTCCTTATCCCTTATACAAAATTAACTCAAAATGGATCAAAGACTTAAACGGGAGACCTAAAACCATAAAAGCCTTAGAAGAAAACCTAGGCAATAACATTCAGGACATAGGCATAGGAAAGGACTTCATGACTAAAACAACAAAAGCAATGACAACAAAAGCCAAAATTGATAAATGGGATCTAGTTAAACTGAAGAGCTTCTGTACAGCAAAAGAAACTATTATCAGAGTGAACATGCAACCTACAGAATGGGAGAAAATTTTGCGCTCTATTCATCTGACAAAGGGCTAATATCCAGAATCTACAAAAAAGTTAAACAGATTTACAAGGAAAAAAAACAGCCCTGTCAAAAGTGGGCAAAGGATATGAAGAGACAGTTCTCAAAGG